>NW_027052719.1:300000-469320 GCF_011386835.1 Chrysemys picta bellii
CAGAGAGTAGCTGAAACCTTCAAAGTGTCAGACCAGCAGCAGGACATTAGCACTTCAGGGGATGGGTGGGTGTGGCAGTGACATCACAAAGGCCTTTTGCAGTGTAGTAGTTCCGGGGTGGGGCTCGTCCCTTCCTGGGGTACCTGGGAGCCAGGCCGCCCCGCTACAAAGTGAATAACAGTCTAGGGCCCAGACCTTTGGGTAGGGGCTGAGCACACAATTAGCAGTTCGGCGCTCAGGCCTTTGTGCAGGGACTGAGCACACAATCAACAGTTCAGAGCTCAGGCCCTTATGCAGGGACTGAGCACACAATCAACAGCTCCGGCCCTGGGTCAGGGCGGGGAACAAACCAGTAGTCAGTCAGCGGCCCAGGCCTTGTAGCAGGAGCTGGGTCAGTTTGGGTTAGCCCAGGCCCTAGGTCAGGGCGGGGCAGCAAACCAATCGTCAGTCAGAGGCCCAGGCCCCTTGGACAAGGAGGAGGAGAGACTGCCACCCAGCATGGGGTGGCAGGGGGGAACACAGGCCCACCCACTCCACTGTGTTCCAGCCCCGGGCCCTATCCGCAGCAGTCCGTCTGCCGCGCAGTCAGTGGGGATCCTGACCGCAACACACTGACATGGGTTCGGGGTCTGCTATCCCCGGGCCACTTCCCATCTCCTCCTCCATGGGTACCTGTTCCTCCTGAGTTCCGTCTGCTGGGTCGCAGATCATGGGCTGCTCCGGGCCCCGAGCAGCAGGTAGGTCTGTCACACCCTCTGGGCCCTTGGCGGGGGGAAGCTCCGACCGTTCCTCAGGATACCGGGCTCTCGGCAGGCTCAGGTCCGCGGGAGCTCGGGCACCAGCGTCTGTCCTCTCTCGCTGCCGGCCAGCTACTGAGCGCTGTGGCTTGGCCTTTATACTTCCTGTCCCGCCCCTTGACTTCCGGGGGGTGGGGACAGGCCGCGGTGGCCTTCACTTCCTGGGGCGCCTGGGAGCCAGGCCGCCCCGCTACATGCAGTATCTCAGCGTATTGGTCAAAGGTGTTAGGGAGGTGGTGACCTCAGAGAGAGATGCTGACATCAGTCAGGGGCGCAGGGCCAGGGAAACCTCAGAGACCCCTGTGGCTTTGCTTTAGCAAGTCTCCTTCTCGAGGTCTCTCTTTGAGGACTGAGAGAGTATTAGGGTTCACGTATGTGAGTGAGAGCAGGAGCCTCTTTCGAGTTTTCTCCTTCCCTTTTACTGATTTTACTAGAAAACAGACGTCCCTGTTTAGAAGGTAAGAGCCTCCAAGAGGTTTTTGAACCTGCTCAGTCTGATCCACCTGGTGCCCGTTGAATTCTAGGCATGGAAAACACTAGTTCAAGGTGACAGAATTTTGTAGTCCACACGGGATTTTGTCCCGTGGAATCACTGGGGACATTAGGGTTTGTCCTTTTCGTTTTACCTTTTCCACCATCCCTCCTTCCTTTCTCTTCATCTCTTACTTCTTTTGTCCTTTCTCCTGTTCCCCTCCCACCACCAGGAGTGGTGTGTGTGTGTGTGTGTGTGTGTGTGTGTTGCTGGGGATGATCTTCACCTCCTCTTGTGGGAAGTTCATCCAAAACTGTGGGGTTGAAATAGTGCTTGGACTCCACAGACACTAGATGCTGCCATCCTGTGGCTTAGGCCTTGTCTACACTACGAGAGTAGTTCGATTTTACTTGCATCGAATTTTTGTAATCGATATTGCAAATTCGAACGTGTGTGTCCACACTAAGGACAGTAATTCGACTTTGTGCGTCCACACTAATGGTGAAAGCGTCGACATTCGAAGCGGTGCACTGTGGTCAGCTATCCCACAGTTCCCGCAGTCCCCTCTGCCCATTGGAATTCTGGGTGTAGCCGGCAATGCCTTCTGGGTAACAAAATGTGTCGAGGGTGCTTTTGGGTAACTGTCGTCATCCGTCCATCACTCCTGCCCTCCCTCCCTGAAAGCGCCGGCGGGAAATCATTTCGCGCACTTTTCCAGTCATTGACAGCGCGGACGCCACAGCACTGCGAGCATGGAGCACGCTGCGACCATCGCTGCAGTTGTGGCCGCTCTCAACGCCTCGCAGCTTATCATACAGGTTTCCCTGAGGCAGATGCAGAAAAGTCAGGCAAGGAGGCTACGGCACCGCGGTGATGTCCTGAAGTCTGAGAGTAGCACGGACCTGTCAGAAAGCAGGGGACCCAGCGCCGAGGACATCGCGGTGGCAATGGGTCATGTTGATGCCGTGGAACGGCGATTCTGGGCACGGGAAACAAGCACTGAGTGGTGGGACCGCATAGTGCTGCAGGTCTGGGATGAATCCCAGTGGCTGCGAAACTTTCGCATGCGGAAGGGAACTTTCCTTGAACTTTGTGAGTTGCTGTCCCCTGCCCTGAAGCGCAGTGACACCCGGTTGCGAGCTGCACTGAGTGTACAGAAGCGAGTGGCCATAGCCCTCTGGAAGCTTGCAACGCCAGACAGCTACCGGTCAGTCGCGAACCAGTTTGGGGTGGGCAAATCTACCGTGGGGGTTGTTGTGATGCAAGTAGCCAAGGCAATCGTTGATGTACTGCTGCCAAAGGTAGTGACCCTGGGAAACGTGGAGGCGATCATAGATGGCTTCGCAGCGATGGGATTCCCAAACTGCGGTGGGGCCATAGATGGAACTCACATCCCTATCCTGGCACCGGACCACCAGGCCACCCAGTACATTAACCGAAAGGGCTACTTTTCCATGGTGCTGCAAGCACTGGTGGACCACAGGGGACGTTTTACCAACATCTACGTGGGATGGCCGGGCAAGGTTCATGACGCTCGTGTTTTCAGGAACTCTGGTCTGTTTAGACGGCTGCAACAAGGTATTTACTTCCCGGACCACAAAATAACTGTTGGGGATGTGGAGATGCCTATAGTTATCCTCGGGGACCCAGCCTACCCGCTAATGCCCTGGCTCATGAAGCCCTATACTGGCGCCCTGGACACTGAAAAAGAACTCTTCAACTACCGGCTGAGCAAGTGCAGAATGGTGGTGGAGTGTGCTTTTGGCCGTCTCAAGGGGAGATGGAGAAGCTTACTGACTCGCTGTGATCTCAGCGAAACCAATATCCCCATTGTTATAGCAGCTTGCTGTGTGCTCCACAATCTCTGTGAGAGCAAGGGGGAGACCTTTATGGCGGGGTGGGAGGTTGAGGAAAATAGCCTGGCTGCTGATTACTCACAGCCAGACAGCCGGGCGATTAGAAGAGACCAGCGGGACGCGCTGTGCATCCGGGAGGCTTTGAAAGCAAAGTTCCTCAGTGAGCAGGGTAACCTGTGACTTTAAAGTTTGTGTACTGAGAAGCTAAACCTGCCCCCATTTCTTTACCCAGGTAATGTTGACTATCCTATCCAGTTACATACCCCCTTCACCCCCCTTCCAACACACGTTGCGAAATAAAAATAGTTCAACTTTGTTAAAGCACACCGTTTTCTTTAATACTGTTTTCGCGGGAATTTTTTAAAACTGGGACGCAGACTGTGGTGTGGAGCGGGTGTAGTGTAGTGACGCGAATGCAGCTTCTAAACTCAAGGATTGACAGGCTCCGCTGCAGTGGGATGGTTGTTTCAACGGAGCCTGTCACCCCTCCTGATCGGGACTGTGTGTATGGGGGGGTCTATGTGACTTTGTGGCAGGGGGAGGACGGTTACAGATCCCCTGCTGTGTGGCTCTGTGATCCTGCCTAAGGACCGCCGCTTAAGATCTGTAACTGCCCTCCCCTGCCACAAAGTCACAGAGCAACCCACCCCCCACCACATAACATGAAAACAACCTCCCAGACTAACCAGGGTAACTAGTCACTGCATCACTGCACTGTGTATGTGCCCTGCTGCTGTGCCTGCCCCCGACTATGTACCCTGCCAAAGGTGACTGTCCTGTCCAATTACCAACCCCCTTTCCCATCCTCCTCCAAAAGAACATGATTGAAACAGTAGTTTACAGAAACATATTTTTTATTATCAACTACACATGGCATTGGGAGGTGAAACTTGGACGGGGGCTTGTGTCAGGCGGGAAGGAAAGAACTGTTCAAATTTTGGGAAATGAGAGCCTTCTGCTACTAGAGCTCTCTGCAGGGGTGGAGTGAGAGTTAGCAGGGACTCTGCCGCCTCTCCTTCTTTGCACTTTGGGTGAGGTGGGTATGGGACTTGGTGGCAGGGGAGGGCGGTTATAGATGGACTGCAGCGGGGCTCTGTCCTCCTGCCTCCGTTCCTGCAGAACATCCACAAGGCGCCGGAGCGTGTCCGTTTGCTCCCTCAGTAGTCCAAGCAGCGTTTGAGTCGCCTGCTGGTCTTCCTGCCGCCACCTCTCCTCCTGATCCATGTTGGCTTGGTGCATTCGGGTCAAGTTCTCCCGCCACTGGGTCTGCTGTGCTGCCTGGGCTTGGGAACAGGCCATAAGCTCAGAGAACATGTCCTCCCGTGTCCTCCTCTTCCTACGCCTAATCCGCGCTAGCCTCTGGGAGTGTGATTCCAGGCTAGGTTGTGAGACAGTCACAGATGGGGCTGTGGAAATGGGAAAAAGGGAGTGAATTCCTCAGAAAGAAAAATGTAGTTGTGAACAAAGAACATAGTCTTTCTCTGTGAACAAGACCATGCACAGCACCTATCACATGCGCACTCAGCACAAGGTCGAATTTTCGGCCTTCGCATTCAGTGCCTGGGGTCTTGCACAGCACATTTGAGAAGCGGGGCAGCACAACGGAATTTCTGTTGCAGGCAGACATGGTAAGCCGTACACTTGTGGCAGTTTAAAACTTTTAGATTACCACTGGCCTCATTTCACATTTAAAGCTATGTCAGTTCCTGCAGCCAGCAATCCGGCAAGCGGGAACTCTGCCCCTGTCCCACCCCCTCGCGGCTGTCCCCGGGAACGATCCCTTTCGGCTGCCCCTCTCCCGCCTCCACCGCGTGGCTAAAAACCAGCGGTTACAGTTCTGTCAAGGAACGGGAAAGCAGTCCCAACACTAACATTCCCCTACCTAATTAAAAGCAGGTCACCATGGGCGACATCACCCTGATGAGGATCTCTGAGAGCGACAGACAGAGAATGCTCCGGGAAAGCCTCCAAAGACCAGGGCCGTATGCCGCCCTGCTATGCAGAGCAATGATTCCCGAGTACGTGATAGTCTCGTGGCGCGGCAACGTCTCGTACTTCGGAGGACCCAATAAGGCCGCTCTCCCCAGGAACCTCATGGAACGGCTTTCAAGTTACCTTCAGGAGAGCTTCGTGGAGATATCCCAGGAGGACTACTGCTCTATCCCCGGACATATAGACCGCATTTTACTGTAGCTGCAGTAGCAGGGAATAAACAGTAGAGCGGCTTGTGCAGGACAATCACTGAAAACCGGACATTGCTAGATTTTTTTTCAAAACTTGCACTGCCCATGACTAAACCGTTAAGCGCATAGGGCACACTAATCATGAACAACCCATTCTTTAAATTGTTAATATTCCTGTTTTGTTAAAAATAAATGTTTAGATGTTTACAACACTTACTGGCTGATCCTTCACCAGATTCTGTGTCCGGGGTAACGGCTGGGGACGCTTCGTAGGGGATCTCTGTAAGGGTGATGAAGAGATCCTGGCTGTCGGGGAAATCAGCGTTGTGAGCGCTGCCGACTGCCTCGCCCTCCTCATCTCCTTCCTCATCTTCCACGTCCCCTAACATGTCCGAGGAACCGGCCGTGGACACTACCCCATCCTCAGAGTCCACGGTCACTGGTGGGGTAGTGGTGGCGGCCGCACCGAGGATGGAATGCAGTGCCTCATAGAAACGGGATGTCTGGGGATGGGATCCGGAGCGTCCGTTTGCCTCTTTGGTCTTCTGGTAGCCTTGTCTCAGCTCCTTGATTTTCACGCGGCACTGCGTTGCATCCCGGCTGTATCCTCTCTCTGCCATGTCTTTAGAGATCTTCTCGTAGATCTTTGCATTCCGTCTTTTGGATCGCAGCTCGGAAAGCACGGACTCATCGCCCCACACAGCGATGAGATCCAAGACTTCCCGATCAGTCCATGCTGGGGCCCTCTTTCTATTCACAGACTGCACGGCCATCACTGCTGGAGAGCTCTGCATCGTTGCCAGTGCTGCTGTGCTCGCCACGATGTCCAGACAGGAAATGAGATTCAAACTGGCCAGACAGGAAAAGGAATTCCAATTCAAATTTTCCCGGGGCTTTTCCTGTGTGGCTGGTCAGAGCATACGAGCTCGCACTGCTGTCCAGAGCGTCAACAGAGTGGTGCACTGTGGGATAGCTCCCGGAGCTATTAGCGTCGATTTCCATCCACACCTAGCCTAATTCGACATGGCCATGTCGAATTTGGCGCTACTCCCCTCGTCGGGGAGGAGTACAGAAGTCGAATTAAAGAGACCTCTATGTCGAACTAAATAGCATCGCAGTGTGGACGGGTGCAGGGTTAATTCGATGTAACGGCGCTAACTTCGACATAAACGCCTAGTGTAGACCAGGCCTTAGCGTTAGTGTCTTGGATGACTTGGGCAAGATCTCAACCTCCCCGCAACCCACTTCACTGCTGCCAGAATCCCTCCTGCCCCCACTCCTAGACCCGCCTCCCAGCCCAACCTTGGTGGGGGTCTAGAAGAGGTTTCTGATGACTTAAGCTGTGGTTTGGAGGTGGAACAGCTGTCAAGGACACTGAGGGGGAGGTAGCAGGAGCTCACCCTAGAAGGAGGGGGATTGGCACTGGAGGTTACTAGAAAGGACAAGAAGACTCCATTCTGGGATTCAGGAGGTGAATTCATCCCTCAGTGTTGGGCAGGTGCTGAGTGGAAATACTGCTGGTTCCAGGTGCCCTTAATTCCCCCTGATTCCTCGGGGCGTTTGAGTCTGACAGGTTCTCATTCCCTTGCAGCAGGAGGGCGTCACGGCCAAAGTGAGGCACCAGCTCCGCATCATCCATCACTTGCGCCAGGTGCCTGAGACACTGCAGGGGTTGTGCCTCTGAGGCCTTCAGCAACTCCCGCTCTCTGTTGCAGGTACTGCTCTGGCTCACTGTAAATGGGGAGCTAGTGGAAGGGGAAATGGAGCCCCCTGGCACTCAGTGAAAGGGAAAGTGGTGGATTCTCCATCTCTTGAAGTCATTGAATGAAACTAGATGCCTTTCTGGAATGTTTGTGCCCAAAAAGTAACTATTGTCCTATACAGGAAGCCTATGATATGCAGGGGGTTAGATGAGATGCTCTAAAGGTCTCTTCTGGCCATAAAGTGTATTAATTTTGGAAACACTGAGTGTAGCATTGGGAGCAGCCTCTAATGTTTTACTGTCTAACCGGCTTGCTTCCTAGAATGAAGACGCATTGAGTGGGGTGATCCACAGAGAGTAGCTCAAACCTCCAAAGTGTCAGGCCAGCAGCAGGATATTAGCACTTCAGGGGATGGGTGGGTGTGGCAGTGACATCACAAAAGCCTTTTGCAGGAGCTCAGCCTATTGGTCAAAGTTGTTAGGGAGGTGGTGACCTCAGAGAGAGATGCTCACATCAGCCAGGCAAAACAGGGGCGCAGGGCCAGGGAAACCTCAGAGACCCCTGTGGCTTTGCTTCAGCAAGTCTCCTTCTCGAGCTCTCTTTGAGGACTGAGAGAGTATTAGGGTTCACATATGTGAGTGTGAGCAGGAGCCTCTTTCGAGTTTTCTCCTTTCCTTTTACCCATTTTACTAGAAAACAGAAGTCCCTGTTGAGAAAGTAAGTGCCTCGGAGAGGTTTGTAACCTGTTCAGGCTGATCCACCTGGTGCCATCTGAATTCTAGGCATGGAAAACACTAGTTTAAGGTGGCAGAATTTTATTCCCTCCCTGGGATTTTGTCCCGTAGAATCACTGGGGATATTAGGAAAACAACAAGGAGTCTGGTGGCACCTTAAAGACTAACAGATTTATTTGGGCATAAGCTTTCGTGAGTAAAAACCTCACTTCTTCGGATGCATAGAGTGAAAGTTACAGATGCAGGCATTATATACTGACACATGGAGAGCAGGGAGTTACTTCACAAGTGGAGAACCAGTGTTGACAGGGCCAATTCAAAAATCAGGGTGGATGTAGTCCACTCCAAATAATAGATGAGGAGGTGTCAATTCCAGGAGAGGAAAAGCTGTTTCTGTAGTGAGCCAGCCACTCCCAGTCCCTATTCAAGCCCAGATTAATGGTGTTGAATTTGCAAATGAATTTTAGTTCTGCTGTTTCTCTTTGAAGTCTGTTTCTGAAGTTTTTTTGTTCAATGATAGTGACTTTTAAATCTGTAATAGAATGACCAGGGAGATTGAAGTGTTCACATACTGGCTTATGTATGTTACCACTCCTGATGTCCGATTTGTGTCCATTTATTCTTTTGCGGAGGGACTGTCCGGTTTGGCCAATGTACATGGGAGAGGGGCATTGCTGGCACATGATGGCATATATGACATTAGTGGATGTGCAGGTGAATGAGTCCCTGATGGTGTGGCTGATGTGGTTGGGTCCTCTGATGCTGTTGCCAGAGTAGATATGGGGACAGAGTAGGCAACGAGGTTTGCTACGGGGATAGGTTCCTGGGTTGGTGTTTCTGTGGTGTGGTGTGTAGTTGCTGGTGAGTATTTGCTTCAGGTTGGGGGGTTGTCTGTAAGCGAGGACTGGCCTGCCTCCCAAGGTCTGTGAGAGTAAGGGATCATTTTCCAGGATAGGTTGTAGATCGTGGATAATGCGCTGGAGAGGTTTTAGCTGGGGGCTGTATGTGATGGCCAGTGGTGTTCTGTTATTGTCCTTGTTGGGCCTGTCCTGTAGTAGGTGATTTCTGGGTACCCGTCTTGCTCTGTCAATCTGTTTCCTCACTTCCCCAGGTGGGTATTGTAGTTTTACGAATGCTTGATAAAGATCTTGTAGGTGTTTGTCTCTGTCTGAGGGGTTGGAGCAAATTCGGTTGTATCTTAGGGCTTGGCTGTAGACAATGGATCGTGTGATGTGTCTTGGATGGAAGCCGGAGGCATGTAGGTATGTTTAGCGGTCAGTAGGTTTCCGGTATAGGGTGGTGTTTATGTGACCATCACTTATTTGTACTATAGTGTCCAGGAAGTGGATCTCTTGTGTGGACTGGTCCAGGCTGAGGTTGATGGTGGGGTGGAAATTGTTGAAGTCCAGGTGGAATTCTTCAAGGGCCTCCTTTCCGTGGGTCCATATGATGAAGATGTCGTCAATGTAGGGCAAGTAGAGGAGGGGCACTAGGGGACGAGAGCTGAGGAAGCGTTGTTCTAAGTCAGCCATAAAAATGTTGGCATACTGTGGGGCCATGCGAGTACCCATAGCAGTGCCACTGACTTGAAGGTATAAGTTGTCCCCAAATCTGAAGTGGTTGTGGGTGAGGACAAAGTCACAAAGCTCAGCCACCAGGCTTGCTGTGGCCTCATCAGGGATACTGTTCCTGACAGCTTGTAGTCCATCCTCATGTAGAATATTGGTATAAAGTGCTTCTACATGCATGGTGGCCAGGATGGTGTTTCCAGGAAGAACATCAATGCATTGTAGTTTCCTCAGGAAGTTGGTGGTGTCTCGAAGATAGCTGGGAGTGCTGGTAGCATAGGGCCTGAGGAGAGAGGCCAAATAGCCAGATAATCCTGCCGTCAGAGTGCCAATGCCTGAGATGATGGGGCGTCCAGGGTTTCCGGGTTTATGGATCTTGGGTAGCAGATAGAATACCCCTGGTCGGGGTTCTGGGGGTGTGTCCATGTAGATTTGTTCCCCTACTGTAGCTGGGAGTTTCTTGAGCAGATGGTGTAGTTTCTTTTGGTATTCCTCAGTGGGATCAGAGGATAGTGGCCTGTAGAATGTGGTCTTGGAGAGTTGCCTGGCAGCCTCCTGTTCATAATCTGACCTGTTCATTATGACTACAGCACCTCCTTTGTCAGCCCCTTTGATGATAATGTCAGAGTTGTTTCTGAGGCTGTGGATGGCATTGCGTTCTGTACGGCTGAGGTTATGGGACAAGTGATGTTGTTTGTCCACAATTTCAGCCTGTGCACGTCTGCGGAAACACTCTATGTAGAGGTCCAGTCTGTCATTTCGACCGTCAGGAGGAGTCCACGCAGAATTCTTCTTTTTGTAGTGTTGGTAGGAGGGTTCCTGTGGGTCAGTGCACTGTTCAGTGGTGCGTTGAAAATATTCCTTGAGTCGGAGACGAGGAAAGTAGGCTTCCAGATCACCGCAGAACTGTATCATGTTCGTGGGGACGGTGGGACAGAAAGAGAGTCCCCGAGATAGGACAGACTCTTCTGCTGGGCTAAGCGTGTGGTTGGAAAGATTGACAATGTTGTTAGATGAGTTGAGGGTACCATTGTTATAGCCCCTAGTGGCAGGTATTAGTTTAGATAACTTACAGTCCTTTTTCCTCTGTAGAGAAGTGAAGTGTGCATTGTAAATGGCTTGTCTCATTTTTGTAAAGTCCAGCCACGTGGAAGTTTGTGTAGAAGGCTGGTATTGTATGAGAGTCTCCAGTTCTGAGAGCTCATTCTTGATCTTCTCCTGTCTGCTGTACAGGATGCTGATCAGGTGGTTCCTCAGTTTCTTTGAGAGAGTGTGTGGCACAATCTCTCACCATACTCAGTGTAGTATGTTGATTGCAATGGATTTTTTACCTTCAGTCCTTTTGGTATGATGTCCATCTGTTTGCATTTGGAGAGGAAGATGATGTCTGTCTGTATCTGTGCAAGTTTTTTGTTGAGGTTGATGGATTTCCACTCCATACGGCTAAATTTAGTGCCTTGCATGGTGTCAAGTATCAGGGGGTAGCCATGTTAGTCTGTATCTACAAAAACAACAAGGAGTCTGGTGGCACCTTAAAGACTAACAGATTTATTTGGGCATAAGCTTTCGTGAGTAAAAACCTCACTTCTTCGGATGCATAGAGTGAAAGTTACAGATGCAGGCATTATATACTGACACATGGAGAGCAGGGAGTTACTTCACAAGTGGAGAACCAGTGTTGACAGGGCCAATTCAAAAATCAGGGTGGATGTAGTCCACTCCCAATAATAGATGAGGAGGTGTCAATTCCAGGAGAGGAAAAGCTGCTTCTGTAGTGAGCCAGCCACTCCCAGTCCCTATTCAAGCCCAGATTAATGGTGTTGAATTTGCAAATGAATTTTAGTTCTGCTGTTTCTCTTTGAAGTCTGTTTCTGAAGTTTTTTTTGTTCAATGATAGTGACTTTTAAATCTGTAATAGAATGACCAGGGAGATTGAAGTGTTCACATACTGGCTTATGTATGTTACCATTCCTGATGTCCGACATGGGGACATTAGGGTTTGTCCTTTTCCTTTTCCCTTTTCCTCCATCCCTCCTTCCTTTCTCTTCATCTCTTACTTCTTTTGTCCTTTCTCTTGTTCCCCTCACACCACCAGGAGTGGTGTGTGTGTGTGTGTGTGTGTGTGTGTGTGGTGCTGATGGTTCTCTTCTCCTCCCCTTGTGGGGAGTTGATCCAAAACTGTGGGGTTGAAATAGTGCTTGGACCCCACTGACAGTAGATGCTGCCATTGTGTGACTTAGCATTAGTGCCTGGGATGACTTGGGTCAAGATCTCAACCTCCCTGCAACCTACTTCACTGCTGTCAGAATCCCTCCTGCACACCCTCTTAGAGCCGCCTCCCAGCCCAACCTGTGTCGGGGTGGAGAAGAGGGTTCTGATGACTTGAGCTGTGGTTTGGAGGTGGAATATCTGTGAAGGGCACTGAGCAGGAGGTAGCAGGAGCTCACCCTACAAGGAGGGGGGTTGGCTCTGGAGGTTTCTAGAAAGGACAAGAAGACTCCATTTTGGGGTTCAGGAGGTGAATTCATCTCTCATTGATGGGCAGGTGCTGGGTGGAAATGCTGCTGGTTCCAGGTTCCCTTAATTCCCCCTGATTCCTCGGGGCGTTTGAGTCTCTGACAAGTTCTCGTTCCCTTGCAGCAGGAGGACGTCACGGCCAAAATGATGCACCAGCTCCGCATCATCCTGCACTTACGCCACGTGCCTGAGACACTGCAGGGGCTGCGCCTCTGAGGCCTTCAGGAACTCCCGCTCCCTGCTGCAGGTACTGCTCTGGCTCACTGTAAATGGGGAGCTAGTGGAAGGGGAAATGGAACCCCCTGGCACTCACTAAAAGGGAAAGTGATGGATTCTCCATCTCTTAATGTCATTTAATTTAGACTAGATACCTTTCTGGAATGTTTGTACCCAAAAAGTAACTATTGTACTATACAGGAAGCCCATGATATGCAGGGGCTTAGATTAGATGCTCTAAAGGTCTCTTCTGGCCATAAAGTGTAGTAATTTTGGAAACACAGAGTGTAGCATTGGGAGCAGCCTCTGATGTTTTATTGTCTAGCCGGCTTGCTTCCTAGAATGAAGACCCATTGAGTGGGGTGATTCACACAGAGTAGCTCAAACCTTCAAAGTGTCAGGCCAGCAGGAGGACATTAGCACTTCAGGGTTTGGTTGGGTGTGGCAGTGACATCACAAAGGCCTTTTGCAGGACGTCAGCTTATTGGTCAAATGTGTTAGGGAGGTGGTGACCTCAGAGAGAGATGCTGACATCAGAGAGAGATGCTGACATGAGGGCCAGGGAAAGCTCAGAGACCCCTCTGGCTTTGCTTCAGCAAGTCTCCTCCTTGAGGTCTCTCTTTGAGGAAAGTAAGTGCCTCGGAGAGGTTTGTATCCTGTTCAGTCTGATCCACCTGGTGCCAGCTGAATTCTAAGCATGGAAAACACTAGTTCAAGCTGGCAGAATTTTATTCCCTCCCTGTGATTTTGTCCCGTAGAATCACTGGGGACATTAGTGTTTGTCCTTTTCATTTTACCTTTTCCTCCCTCCCTCCTTCCTTTCTCTTCATCTCTTACTTCTTTTGTCCTTTCTCCTGTTCCCCTCCCACCACCGGGAGTGGTTTGTGTGTGTGTGTGTGTTTGTGTGTTGCTGGGGGTGCTCTTCACCTCCCTTTGTGGGGAGTTCATCCAAACCTGTGTGGTTGAAATAGTGCTTGGACTCCACTGACACTAGATGCTGCCATCGTGTGGATTATCATTGGTGTCTGGGATGACTTGGGGCAAGATCTCAACCTCCCCGGAACCCACTTCACTGCTGGCAGAATCCCTCCTGCCACCCCTGCTAGAGCCACCTCCCTGGCCAACCTGGGTGGGGGTGGAGAAGAGGGTTCTGATAACTTGAGCTGTGGTTTGGTGGTGGAACATCTGTCAAGGGCACTGAGAGGGAGGTAGCAGCAGCTCACCCTTCAAGGAGGGGATTTGGCACTGGAGGTTACTAGAAAGGACAAGAAGACTCCATTCTGGGGTTCAGGAGGTGAATTCATCCCTCAGTGGTGGGCAGGTGCTGAGTGGAAATACTGCTGGTTCCCGGTGTCCTTAATTCCCCCTGATTCCTCGGGGCGTTTGAGTCTCTGACAGGTTCTCGTTCCCTTGCAGCAGGAGGACGTCACGGCAAAAGTGATGCACCCGCATCATCCGCCACTTGCGCCAGGTGCCTGAGACACTGCAGGGGCTGCGCCTCTGAGGCCTTCAGCAACTCCCGCTCCCTGCTGCAGGTACTGCTCTGTCTCCCTGTAAATGGCGAGCTAGTGGAAGGGGAAATGGAGCCCCCTGGCACTCACTAAAAGGGAAAGTGGTGGATTCTCCATCTCTTGATGTCATTGAATGAAGACTAGATGCCTTTCTGGAATGTGTGCGCCCAAAAATTAACTATTGTACTATACAGGAGGCCTATGATATGCAGGGGCTTAGATGAGATGCTCTAAAGGTCTCTTGTGGCCATAAAGTCTACAAATTTTGGAAACACTGAGTGTAGTATTGGGAGCAGCCTGTGATGTTTTACTGTCTAGCCGGCTTGCTTCCTAGAATGAAGACGCATTGAGTGGGGTGATCCACAGAGAGTACCTGTGTCAAGGCTGTATCCCCACTTTGAAGTTTAGGGTACAAATGTATGGGCCTGCATGAAAACTTGTAAGCTTAACCACCATCCCAAGGCTAATTTCCTCCCCTGGGTAGCCTTGAGAAACCTTTCAGCAATTCCCTGGTGAATACAGATCCAAACCCCTTGGATCTTAAAACAAGGAGAAATAAACCGTCCCCCCTCCTTCCTCCCACCAACTTCTGGTGAATACAGATCCAACCCCCTTGGATCTAAAAGAAGGAGAAATTAACCATTCCCCTCCTTCCTCCCACCAACTCCTGGTGAATCAAGATCCAAACTCCTTGGATCTTAAAACAAGGAAAAATCAATCAGGTTCTTAAAAATAAGGCTTTTAGTTAAAGAAAAAGGTAAAAATCATCTCTGTAAAATCAGTATGGAAATTAACCTTACAGGGTAATCAAACTTAAAGAGCTCAGAGGACTCCCCTCTAGTCTTAGGTTCAAAGTACAGCAAACAAAGATAAACACTCTAGTAAAAGGTACATTTACAAGTTGAGAAAACAAAGGAAAACTAACACGCCTTGTTTGAAATAGGAGAGACTTGTTTAGAAAGATGTGGAGAACCTGGATTGATGTCTGGTCCCTCTCAGTCCCGAGGGCGAACACCCACACAAACAAAGAACACAAACAAAAGCCTTCCCCTCCCCAAGATTTGAAAGTATCTTGTCCCCTTATTGGTCCTTTAGGTCAGATGCCAGCCAGGTTACCTGAGCTTCTTAACCCTTTACAGGGAAAAGGATTTTGGAGTCTCTGGCCAGGAGGATTTTATAGTACTGTACACAGGACAGCTGTTACCCTTCCCTTTATAGTTATGACAACCTCAAACCTTCAAAGTGTCAGGCCAGCAGCAGGACATTAGCACTTCAGGGTTTGGTTGGGTGTGGCAGTGACATCACAAAGGCCTTTTGCAGGATGTCAGCTTATTGGTCAAATGTGTTAGGGAGGTGGTGACCTCAGAGAGAGATGCTGACATCAGCCTGGCAGGACAGGAGCACAGGGCCAGGGAAACCTCAGAGACCCCTGTGGCTTTGCTTCAGCAAGTCTCCTTCTCGAGGTCTCTCTTTGAGGACTGAGAGAGTATTAGGGTTCACGTACGTGAGTGCGTGCAGGAGCCTCTTTCGAGTTTTCTCCTTTCCTTTTACTGATTTTACTAGAAAACAGACGTCCCTGTTTAGAAGGTAAGAGCCTCCAAGAGGTTTTGGCAGCTGCTCAGTCTGATCCACGTGGTGCCAGCTGAATTCTAGGCATGGAAAACAGTAGTTTAAGATGGCAGAATTTTATTCCATCCCTTGGATTTTGTGCCGTAGAATCACTGGGGACATTAGGGTTTGTCCTTTTTGTTTTACCTTTTCCTCCATCCCTCCTTCCTTTCTCTTCATCTCTTACTTCTTTTGTCCTTTCTCCTGTTCCCCTCCCACCACCAGGAGTGGTGTGTGTGTGTGTGTGTGTGTGTTGCTGGGGGTGCTCATCACCTCCCCTTGTGGGAAGTTCATCGAAAACTGTGGGGTTGAAATAGTGTTCGGACTCCACTGACACTAGATGCTGCCATCCTGTGGCTTGGCATTAGTGTCTGGGATGACTTGGGGCAAGATCTCAACTTCCCCGCAACCCACTTCACTGGGTTGCGGGGCCATCAGCAACTCCCGCTCCCTGCTGCAGGTACTGCTCTGGCTCACTGTAAATGGGGAGCTAGTGGAAGTGGAAATGGAGCCCCCTGGCACTCACTAAATGGGAAAGTGGTGGATTCTCCATCTCTTGATGTCATTGATTGAAGACTAGATGCCTTTCTGGAATGTGTGTGCCCAAAAAGTAACTATTGTACTATACAGGAAGCCCATGATATGGAGGGGGTTAGATGCGATGCTCTAAAGGTCTCTTCTGGCCATAAAGTCTACTAATTTTGGAAACACTGAGTGTAGCATTGAGAGCAGCCTCTGATGTTTTACCGTCTAGCCGGCTTGCTTCCTAGAATGAAGACGCATTGAGTGGGGTGATCTGTAGAGAGTAGCTCAAACCTTCAAAGTGTCTGTTCAGCAGCAGGTGATTAGCACTTCACGGGATGGGTGGGTGTGGCAGTGACATCACAAAGGCCTTTTGCAGGACCTCAGCCTATTGGTCAAAGGTGTTAGGGAGGTGGTGACCTCAGAGAGAGATGCTGACATCAGCCAGGCAGGACAGGGGCGCAGGACCAGGGAAACCTCAGAGACCCCTGTGGCTTTGCTTCAGCAAGTCTCCTTCTCGAGGTCTCTCTTTGAGGCCTAAGAGAATATTAGGGTTCACGTATTTGAGTGCGAGCAGGAGCCTCTTTCGAGTTTTCTCCTTTCCTTTTACTGATTTTACTAGAAAACAGACGTCCCAGTTTACAAGGTAAGAGCCTCCAAGAGGTTTTGGAACCTACTCAGTCTGATCCATCTGGTTGGGGAGGGCGTTGGGGGGACAAGGAGAAGGATAGGTCAGGGATTCTGAGGGGGCAGTTGGGGGGCAGGAAGTGGGTGGGGGTCAGATAGGGGGCAGGGCCAGGCTGTTTGGGGAGGCACAGCCTTCCCTACCCTAAAGCTCATTCAGCAGTTGGAGGCTTGCAGACAGCTATTTAACACAATGAGTCAAGCTGTTATCTTTTCCCTTAGGGCTACCATCCCTTTCACTTCTCAAATGGTGTCCCTAGCCTCTGTTTGTCAGACGGTGGAGATGGATGGCAGGAGAGAGATCACTTGATCATTACGTGTTAGGTTCACTTCCTCTGGGGCACTTGGCATTGGCCACTGTCGGTAGACAGGATACTGGGCTGGACGGACCTTTGGTCTGACCCAGTACGGCCTTTCTTATGTTCTAATCTAAATGAACCCAAAGTTCTGGAGACACATATGAGTCAAGGAAGCCAGCAGAGTATCAGAAACCTGGAAGAATCTCTGACTGGATGGGCTCAGGCGTTTGGTCACAAGCTGAGGTGGTTCAAAAGTTTTAGATTTTTTTTAAGCAGAATTTTTTATTGTTTCTTTAAACAATCAAACACAGCAAGCAGCAAATATTTGGCCACACATTTCTGAAACCCCAAACCATGTTCAGGTTTTGGCAGACTAATTTCAGCTTTTCAATTAAAAAAAAACCACAACAAATTTTGAAGGAAAGCAGACATTGTCCGTGATTTTTTCTGCTTTTTAAAAACCCCTAAGTTTTCGATCCAAAAAAAGTTTTGACGGAAAATATTTTCCCAACCCTTTTAGTGCCTTTTAGCACTAGCTGATGCTGAGAACCAGTGATACCTTGTAAAGGTGACTTGAAAAGAAGTTTTCTCAAAACTGAGTTTGTGCTGAGATGTGGAAGGTTTTTAAATGTTTATTTTTCCCAGGGCCACCCGGGGGGTGGGGGGAGGCAAATGGGGCAATTTGCCCCATGGCCACAGGGGTCCCCACGAGAATATAGTATTCTATAGTATTGCAACTTTTTTTTATGGAAGGGGCCCCCAAAATTGCTTTGCCCCAGGCCCCCTGAATCCTCTGGGCGGCCCTGAACTTACCTTGGTGTCTTGTGGCTCTGCTCCTCCCTGAAACAAGGAGAAAGTGAGCGATGAGAACTCCCCTGAACATAGACACTCTGAATAGTATGCACTTTCAGTCTATATTAGGAATTAATGAGATTTACAAAATTTGGGCAGGATCGCGGTACAAACAAACAAGCAGAAATGAATAGACAGTAAATAACCTGGGAGCTTCTACTCTAACACTCAAATAAAGTCCTTAAAAATATGTTTCAGTCAATCTCTATTCAGAGCCTTCTCAAATTTAAATAGTGGGAGTTGGGTACCGAAGTGTCCCTTGTTCCCATGAAAATCCTTCCCTTCAAAGCATCTCAAACTGACAACTCTGTTAACTTTGTGTCAGGTTTAATATTAGAAAAAACACACACTAGACGAATGTGTTATATAAATATTAAACCAAACCAAACCACTAAATATCTGAAATTTCAACTAAATTTCCAATCCTATCCTTCCCCCAGCTGGTACATTCCTGACCCCTAATATGAACACGTATGGGTATGTTATAAATATTACAAGTCAAGAACATTCTCACAGTATGTAACACACACAGCTGCTTTCGACAGAACCCCCAACCTCAACACCTAACAAGAGGCAAGATAAATAAAAATCAGATAAACTGTATGGGTTTTATCTTGACCTGCATTCTGATTACCAAGAATCTTCACTCCCCAGGAATGAAGATTATTTAGATAGAATCAATAATACAGAATACGCCATATAAAGCAATTCAGAATCACCATTTACCCTGACTCAATACTTTAAGGAGAAGAACACTCTGATGGCTTGGATACCATCTGCCAAGACATTGTATCTTATCGGATTCAGTGTTGTTGAAAGCTATGACACTGATAGAAATAGAGCAGACATTTGTCTGACACTTCATCGAGAGGCCTTCGGGAGCCACTGAAGGAAGATCAGTCAATAGGCAGACAAATGTAACTGGGGCCGAGCTGTGCACCCAGCAGGCCAAACATGGTTCCCCACACACCTGGAAATGTGAGTTACGGGGAGGCAATGCGGGGTAATCACGATGGACAAGGAAGCTTTCCTCACCAAGTGAATGATGGACATCGTACTGGAAAAGGGGGAGGGAGGGATGCTGATGCTCTGTGTAATTCAAAACTGAGTAGGCTAATGTACATTCATGCCTGGCAATAACTGAGGGAACATTGTTAGGGGGCTTATTCCTTCACCCTCTCACTTCCCTGGTCCTTCTCGCATGAACAGAGAGTAACAATACCCAAAGTCCGAAGGTGCAAACAATTCGATGAACTTCCAGGAAGCATGATTCCAGTTTCCTTCTCAATCCAAGATACGCAACTTCAGCTACGTGAATAGCATAGCTGAAGTCGAAGTATCTTGGATCGAATTACCTGGGGTCCAGACAGCACGGGATCGGTGGCCGTGGCTCCCCCGTCAACTGCACTACCGCCGCTCACTCTGGTGGAGTTCCGGAGTCGACGGTGTGCACGTTTGGGGATCGATATATCGATCCCAGATAAATCGATTGCTACCCGCCGATACGGCGCGTAGTGAAGACGTACCCTAGTGTCCCCCTTCCCAGCTCTGACACCACAGAGCCTTGCCTGTGTCCCTGTTCCTGTTCCCATTCCCTGTTCCCATTCCTGCCCTTAGCAAAACATGATCCCAATTCCCCCACCCACAGTCTCTGTTCCCATTCCCCCCTACTTCCTGATTGACTGCAGACTATATAGTAAAACTTGAGTTCTGCTTAGCTAGGGTTACCATATTTCAGCAAGCAAAACAGAGGACGGGAGGAGCCCCGCCCCTGTCCCTCCCACCTCCCACCCCCCAGAACCCTCAACCCTCCCCCCGTTCCTTGTCCCCTGACTGTCCCCTCCTGGGACCCCTGCCCCTAACTGCCCCCCAGGACTCCACCCCCTATCTAAGCCTCCCTGCCTCTTGTCCCCTGACTGCCCCAACCCTTATCCACACCCCCACCCCCAGACAGACCCCTGGGACTCCCACGCCCCATCCAACCACTCCCCACCCCCTGACAGCCCCCCCCCAGAACTCCCAACCCATCTAAACCCCTCTGCTCCCTGTCCCCTGACTGCTCCGATCCCTCTCCCCACTCCTGCTCCCTGACAGCTCCCCCCCAGAACTCCCAACCCCCCACCCCTCCCGCTCCTTGTCCCCTGACTGCCCCCTCCTGGGACCCCTGCTCCTAACTGCCCTCCAGAACCCCACCTCCTACCTAAGCCTCCCTGTTCCTTATCCCCTAACTGCTCCTTCCTAAGACCACCCCCCAACTGCCCCCCAGGACCCTACCCCCTACCTGTACCCTGACTGCCCAAAACTTTCTCCACTCCCCCCAAAAAGCCCCCCCCGAACTCCCGACCCCCCCCGTTTCTTGACTGCCCCCTCCAGAACCTCCCTGCCCCTTCTCCTGCCCCCCTGGCCCCCTTACCCTGCTGCTCAGAACAGGGTGTTGGGCTCTGCGCGAGCCGGAGATGTGGCTGCGCTCCCCAGCACAACACACAACACGGTCCCTGGCCCTGCACAGTGCTGCTGGAGCCGGGTGCGGGGCTGCCGGGGAGGAGCTGCCGGCTCAGAATGCAGGGAGGGAGGGAGGAGGAGGAGCTCCTCTACAGCTGCTCCGGAGTCCAGCCCGTGACTTTCCTGCAGCCCTCCCAGCCGCTCGCTCTGCTCTGCCGGGGGGGAGAGGGGGGGGGAAATCCCGGACATTTTGAGTGATTTACAAATTCCCCCCGGACGCTATTTTTAGCACAAAAAGGAGGACATGTCCGGGTAAATCCGGACGAATGGTAACCCTAGCCGACCCAGGCTGGAGACGCGCCTCCTCCCCCCACACCCTCCTTACCTGCTTCAGGCTTCCCGTGAATCAAATATTCGTGGGAAGCAGGGGAGGGGGCGGAGTTGGGGCGGGGACTTTGGGGAAGGGGCAGAGTTGGGGCGGGGGGGCATGGGCGGGGCCCCGTGGAGTGTCCTCCTTTTGGAGGCTCAAAATATGGTAACCCTAGGGTCGGCCCGCCCAGCACTGCCAGTCCCCGGCCCGGCCCCCAGCCGAGCACCTCCGGCCCGCCCAGCACTGCCGGCCCCCGGCCGAGCACCCCCGGCCCAGCCTCGCCGACCGCCGTCCCCCGAGCCCCCGGCCCGGCCCGGCCGACCTCCGTCCCCCAAGCCCCCGGCCCGGCCTGGCCGACCTCCGTCCCCCGAGCCCCCGAGCCGCCGGCCCCCGAGCCCCCGGCCCGGCACCGCTGGCTCCCGAGCCCCCGGCCCGGCACCGCTGACCGCCGGCCGCCGGCCCGCATGTCCCGATTTTCCCGGACATGTCCGGCTTTTGGGAATTTCCCCCCGGACGGGGATTTGGAGCCCAAAAAGCCGGACATGTCCGGGAAAATCCAGACGTATGGTAACCCTACTCTATGCACGGTAAGAGAAGGGACAAAGGAAGCAGCCATTAAACAGAAGACTAGATCCTGGATGAAATTTGGCCAGTAGGACTGTTGAGAGCTTTGCTTTGAATGTAACACAATTTGTTAAGTTAGGCGCCGATTGTGTTTTATCGTCATTTTTCTTCTAACCATTTTGGACATTTATGCCTCCTTACTTGTATTCACTTAAAATCACTCTCTTTGTAGTTAATAAACTTGTTTAATTGTTATATCTAATCGAGTGTGATTAAATTGAAGTGTCTGGGAAACTCAATTTGGTGTAACAAATTGTGCATATTATTTCTTTTAAAGAAATATGGACTTTTTATGAATTTGTCTTGTGCAGAGAGGGCTTGGCATTACAGGACAGATATTGCTGGGGGAACACCCTGAAATATAACCAAGGTGTGGCTGGCTGGTAGGATTGCCAAATTTCTAATCACACAAAACAGAACACCTCTGCCCTGTCCTCTCTCTTCTTCGAGGCCCCGCCTATGCCCTGCTCCTTCTCCGAGGCCCCGCCTCTGCTTGCTTCATGCCCCTCTCCAATCGTTGCTCACTCTTCTTCACCCTCATTCACTTTCACCGGGCTGGGGCAGAGGATTGGAGGGGGAGGCGAGGACTCTGGCCTGGGGGGTGCAGGCTCTGGGGTGGGGCCAGGGATGAGGGGTGCGGGGTTCCAGCTGCAGTTACTGCAGCTGCGAGGAAGCAGCTGCCAAGACCCTGCAGCCTCTGGGCACATGGGTGGTCCTGCAGCTCTACACATTGGTCACTGTACCCTCTACACATTGGAGCACTTAGGGGCCACAGGGACTTAGTGGCCACTTCTAGGAGCCACGTGGCGGTGGGGCAGGCAAGGAGCCTGCCTTAGTCCCAAGCCCCTGCTGCACCGCCGACTGGACTTTTAACAGTCCACCAGAGCCACCAGGGGCCCTTTTCGACCAGGCGTTCTGGTGGAAAACTGGCTGCCTGGCAACCCTACTGGCTGGCTGCTGCACACACACAGACGTAGCTGGGAGGGACTTGCATGCTGGAGGCTGTTTGTGAGCAGTCCTGACTGGTGCGTACAGCAGCAAAGCAGTGAAAAGGGAACCCCAGGTTAGGGGGAAAGGGTGACACAGCTACGCACTAGTCTAGATTGTCCCCTGGGTATGTCACACCTGCCTTCTGCAGGGTTTTGTGACTCACAGTCTAAGGCGTCAGTCTCTCCCCCATTTGTTGTGCAGGAGCTCAGGCGCCTAACTCAGGCTTTGTGAATCCCAGTGATTTTTCTAGGTGCCTAGAAGTGAAGTGTTGTGACGCTCAGCATCACTGTGCCTAACTCCTGTTGTGTATTCAGACCGTCGGGCCAACGTCCCTTTGTGGAACTGGGCCTAATCTCATTTTGTAATGGCAGCACAATATCATAATCTTGTGCTTAGAGTTTAGACATGGAGCCCTGGGTGAACTTGATTTTCTCTGTGAACTGCTGCATGTGAATCAGATTAAAGCAAAGTGGCAGCACATCACAAGTCAAATCAGCTTTAAGGAAACCCACGAAACCAAAAGAAGGGGTTACTCTCCTGTGCAGTAACTGTAGTTCTTCTAGAGGGTGTGTCCCTAGGGGTGCACCACACTGGGCCTGCGTGTGCCCCTTGTGCCCTGCATCTAGGCCAGTGGCTCTCAAACTTTTGTACTGGTGACCCCTTTCACATAGCAAGCTTCTGAGTGCGACCCCCTCCCCTATAAATTAAAATTTATTTTTTTTAAATTAACCATTATAAATGCTGGAGGCAAACCGGGATTTGGGGTGGAGGTTGACAGCTCACGACCTCCCATGTAATAACCTCGCGACTCCCTGAGGGGTCCTGACCCCAGTTTGAGAACCCCTGGTCTAGGCCATATCAGGCTGCATGGCCAAACAGTCCGCTGAGTTCCTTCTGCACCACCAAGTCTGAGCAGAAACTCTGAAGCAGAGGGGAGGCGGACGGGTAGTGGGGCATCCAGAGGGGGACACATCTCAAAGAACTACAGTTACTACACAGGGGGAGTAACCCCTTTTTCTTCTTCAAGTCCTATCCCTACTACCGCTCAGGGTGATTTCTGAGCAGTATCCCCAGTAGGAGGAAGAAGCTTTGGAATGGAGTCCAGAACAGAAGAGAAAATTGCGTTGCTGACTGCAGCATCAGACCTGGAGACATCGACTAATGCATAGTGTCTAGCGAAAATATCTACTGAAGACCACATATCGGTCCTGCAGCTGTCTGAAATGGGCACATTTTAAAGTAGATCTATAGATGTAGACTGTGATCTGGTTGAATGTGCCAAAATACTGATAGGGAGTGTAATGGCGACAGCTTGGTATCAAGTTGTGATTCAAAAGTCTCTGGATGGAAATGACAAATCCCTTAAATCTATCTGCAATCAAAATGAATAGTCTATTGGATTTGTGAAATGGTTTAGTTCTGTCGAGGTAGAAGGCTTCTGCCCTCCTGACATCTGGAGTGTGGAGAACTGTCTCCTGGTGGGAAGTATGTGGTTTTGGGAAGAAAACTGGCAGCTATATGGTCTGATTCAGGTGAAAATTGGAAGTCACGTTAGGGAGAAAGCTGGGATGCAGTCGGAAGGAGACCTTCTCCTTGTGAAACATTGAAAGGGGGTGTGGGGAGGGGCTGCCATGAATGCACCAATCTCGCTGACTCTGTGAGCTGAGGTATAAGTATGAAAGGGATTTTTGAGCCATTGGTGATCCACTGAATCTCTGTTTGCAGGAGTGTAGATGCCCAAACTGCATAATATGGTCCTGGAATCTTTAAGGGGATTTAATGACTTGTCAGTGTTCTCTGCAAACAACTTTCATCTGCCAAATTGAAGAGCCTCAACTGTATTCTGAATTTCCCTGGGGAAGCCAGACAATATCAGCCAGGAAGCCCGGCACAGAACTGCCGCCACAGAGATGCAGTGTCTGTATCATCAAGAGCTGCCTGCAAAGACATTCTTGCCAACAACTGACCCTCAGCAACAATTGCCTGGAATTGTTCTCTTTGATCCGAGTGAAGGCATTCAATAAATGACTCAAATTATGTATAGTTGGTAAAGTATTTGGCCATAAATGCTGGGTAATTTGCATAGAGGAATTGCAGCATAGCTGATGAATAGGCCTTCCAGCCTAGTGGGGTCCAGATGCTTTTGGTCTCTGTCATATGGGGTGGATTTGTAATGGTGTTCACCACATCAACAAAGAGAGGTTGGAAAACAGCAATTCAGAGTCCTTGGAGGGGACATAGTATTATTTGTTAGCCCTCCTACAAGTGGGTGTCACCGTAGCTGGGATTTGCCAGATGGTTCTAGTGGGTTCCCATAGAGCCTCATTAATGGGAAAGGTGACTCCTGATGGCGTCACAGAGTGCAGAATATCCAGCAGCTTGTGTTGGAGTTCTCCAAGTTCTTCCAGTGGTATCTGCAGATTCTGGCACTGGCTTAATGTGGTCCTGGAACTGGCAAAAATCATGAACTAGCAGAAAGGCATCAGGGCCTCATCTGGGAAGGAGGTCTGAGATGTGGCTTCTTTGTCTGCCCTGGACTGCTGTTCCTGAAATGTTTCCTCTTGCTGCTGGGGAGGGGAAGTTTGGGTCTCCCTGTCATCCCAATGGGATGGGGCTGGGACCTAGAGAACTGCTGACAATAGGCAGTATAGGGATTCCAATATGTCCCTTGAGGCCATTACTGGGAAGGGGGTAGCATCCGGAGCTGCTCCCACCAGGATCGATGAGGTCCCAAAACATCTCCCCTGCCCCTTCGGGAAAGGGGTGTGTGTGTGTGAGGATGCTTTGGAGAACCTTGCACAAAAAGAGAGGAGGTAGACGGAAGGTCATCTGGAGCAGCTCCCAGAGAATGGGACTGGCGGGACAATGGCACCGGGGAGGCAAAGGGATCTGGAGATGGGGGATTCTCGATACCGAAAGGTGCTCTGTGGCTGCTACCAACAGAGACTGAGGTTCAGCACTCATCACCAATTCCTTTTGTAGTCTGACGTCCTGAGGTACCGAGAGCTTTTGTGGTACCGAGAGGTGTCTGTCCTTTTCTGATGGCAATGGAGTCCTGGGGTGCCACGGGGCTGGTGCAGATGAGGTTGAAGGCTTTCATGGTACCTCAGCAGTTGGTAAGGATATTGAGAGTGGAGTCTGAGATGACAGTACTGCTCCTTCTTGTTTGGTGCTACCAGGGTCTTCCCAGAGCTCTGGTTGGACTTAGAATCGTGGCATTTTCCCATGTCCACCATATTGGAGGAGCCTCTTCCACCTTGAGGAAAACCTCTCAGAGGCTGTAGATCTGGCTGGAGTGAATTCTTTTTGTGGAGGAACCCCTGGGAAGGGCACTAGATTTGCTCTTCTGGGAGACTTCAGAGGAAGGCTCTGAGAATTTCTCCTTCCCAGAAGAATGCTGAGCTGAGGTGGAAGGGCCCTATTTGCCCCTGGTAACTGACGTCCAGGGGTTTCCTGACCTGACTCAGGAGCAGGCTGGAGGGAATTCTCCATCATAAGGTGTCAAAGTTTGACTGCCTGGTTCTTCCCAGCCCTATAGTTCAGGCCTAGGCATACATTGCACTTCTGCAGCATGTGTGATTCACCCAGGCATCTTTACAAGAGAGGCAGCATTTGAGCTGAATGAAGCGGACATGCCCCTTACAGGGGAGTCTGTGATGGATCCCGCACTTTCTCTTCTTGTGAGGGTGTTCAGGGCGCCATTTCTCACCCCGATCTGGGGTATTAACTGTCCCACTAGTATCCCAGAAAAGGGAGTGGAGAGGGAGGGACCCCAGCCCGACCTCTACTCCGGGTCCCAGCCCAGGGGCCCTTGGTATAGTGGCAAACCACTTGAACTAGTGATTCCTTCCCCTGGGCTACTTTCCTCTCTGGCCCTTCAGCTTGTGGAGCTTCCTGCCCTCTCTCTGCTTGGGCTAAGTTTCTCCCAACCCCTTGTGTCTGTGGAGTTCCTCTGCTCGGTACAAGCTGGGTTTCCCTTTACCAAGGGTCTTGGGCTTCTGGCCCGCCACTGCACTTTTCCAAACTCTCCTCTGCTTCCCTCCAAACTGCTCTCCTTCAAACTGCTCTCTGCTCCAACAACAAAGCACTCTGCTTCAGTTCCTCCAACTGTCTGATTGAAGCAGGGGGGTTTTTATCAGGTGACTGGCTTCAGGTGCTCTAATTGGTCTAATTGGCTTCAGGTGCACTAATTAAACTGTAGCAGCGTCTCTTCCCTCTACAGGAAATATGGTTCTCAACATCCTGGGGCTTCCATATAGCCCATCTATCACTCTCCTGCTGCCATCTGGCCATGCTGTATCACAATATATATACCTTTATTTTCTATCAAATGGAGAACAAATACCTAACAAACTGACTAATAAAAAGATACAAGCTACTGTGGTAGATCAGAAGCAGATATACTTGGGGGATGGTTTGCACGCGCAACCTGATATTGCCTTGTCAAGGCTGATTCCCCATTCCGGCACTTTGAGTGCAGAGGGTGGGGGCCCGCAAGGATTTTAAAAGTTAATACTGGCCACTCCAGGCTTCTAAACTCCCAAGGTTACAGTTTCTCTCTGACCTTGGCTTGGTAAACACTGCCATCAACCAAATGCAAAACCCTTTTTGGAACCCAAGAAGACACCCTTGGGAATTCCTTCTGGTGAGGTACCCTCAAGCCCTTTCACCTCCGCCCCCTTTGGGGAAGAGCTGAGAAAGAAAACAAAGGAAATTAGCTGTTGCCACCAGTTAATTAAACATGTGCACAAATCTCTTAGGACACCAAAAATCCAATCATGTGCTATACAACAGCGCTTCTGGGATTATCCGTTTCAGTCTAACCTCTCTTTCTACCTTCTTCAGACTCACTCTTTTCAGCCGCCTCTATGAATTTCTCTTTTCTAAAGTCTTTGTAGTCTTCTTTGATCTTCACACAAATTCCTTTGCACAGTGTTCTGTATTCTTTGCCCATTTTTCCTTCTAATTTCATGCGCACCGTCCTTGCCATCAGATTCACAATTTCCTCACTGATCCTCTGCTTGCATCCCAACATTTTCAATGCTTTTCCCTTCTTAGCTGCTGAGATTAGCTGTGAGATAAACTATTCAGAGGCCTCATCGATGTCCTTGTTGACCTTTATACTCAAGGTTCATTTCACTCACTTCCTGTACAAATGCCTCTTCGTTGAAGTGCCATTTTTGCTTCAGTTTCTGGCTATCTCTCAACTTCATAGACATTGTCAACACATATTTTGAGCGGAACATATTTTGAGCGGGCTGATCCTGTGAAAATGATTCGTTCTCGTATTGTCGCTACATCATTAAAGATTCTTCTGGTATCCGTCTTTATATAATCAATCTGATTCAGTGCGACTCCATCCAGATGTTTCCTTGTCCACTGCCGACAAGGTTCTTTTTCAAATATTGTGTTCATTATGTGGAGATGGTTTGCCTCTCCGAATGCAACCAGACAATCATTTCTTACACCTTTACTGAATTTTCTCACATACTTTTCTTTTTCAATCTTTTTTCCACTTACTATTGCATTGAAGTCCCCTTGGATAATTGTGTAGGTGGATCTTTTCTGCATTACCTCCTCCAGCTCTTCGTAGATATGGTCCATTTCTTCATCTTCCTCTTGCTGCGTGGGAGCATACACCTGAATAATTTGAATCGTTCTCCTTCATTTTATCTGAAGCGTGAGACCTGCTATTTGGGGTGACACGATGTTGCCGCTAACTATCCTTGGAACTGTTTCTTTCCTGACAATGACTCCTACACCGCCAATCCTTGCTCTATTGTCAAGTGATCTTCCTAGGAATACTTGCTCTCAGCTTTTCCATTGTGCAATGAGGTCTTTTATTCTTGTGTCAGAGGGGTAGCCGTGTTAGTCTGGATCTGTAAAAAGCAACAAAGAGTCCTGTGGCACCTTAAAGACTAACAGATGTAGTGGAGCATAAGCTTTTGTGGGTGAATGCCCACTTCATCAGATGCATGTCTTTTATTCTTGTTTCACATAACCCTATGACCTCGGCTTTTATTGATTTTCTGACTTCAATGTAAATGTCGATATATGAATCGGATGACAGTGTTCTTGTGTTGTGACTTGCAACAAATAGTTAGACTAGCCTCTGTTTTTCGTCCTGTGTTATCCCAGGTCAGGCTGACGCATGAGTCTGAGCTGTTTTCCAGTTTATTCTGCATTGTGTGGCTTGTTTGGCAGGAGAATCTTGCAGCAGTGCATTCGGGGTGCCAACCCTTGTGTCCTGTAGCTGCGGTACCCCCTCCACTTTGGCCAGGTTGCCCTAGCTTAATAGAGGTATGGTCAGACTACCTACTACCCTGGAGGCTAGCTCAACACCATCTCAGCTTGGTAAGACCTGCCACAGCATATGCTCTGCCGTACTTCAAACCCCTTTCACCCTCACACCAATGCTGAAGTAGGGAGGCAGGATTTTGGGGGGGGGGGGGGGCCCTCATGCCCTTCCCAAATGGGAGAGTTTAATTCTCAGCACTCTACATTCAGCATTTTCTGCTTTGCTGTCAAGAGGACCCCTGCCCCCAACACAGACAGACAAACTTAACGGTGCCCCCTTCAATCCCTGCCCTCAGTGGTCCCTCAGGGAGATTGCATTACTTTACCCTCCCTCCACCTCTGCCAACCAGCATCAAGTATCTCCCAGCTCAATGGTGCTACTCAGGCACCGCCAGGGTCCATGGGATGTTATGAATGGGAGCACTGATCTGGAGCTCAGTAAGGCACAGAGACAAGGGCAGTTAGGTGGAGGAGCTGTGAGGTGCTGCCATATTCCCAGTTCCTATTGCCATCCTCACAGGGGCAGAATCGCTACTGGTCCCCCAGAATAGCTGTGTCTCATTTATGATGATAAACAGATATCTGCCTACACTATCCGCAAATCCTGAACCAGCAATCACAGTCCTCGGTAAACACCCACATCAGGAATGTGACAGAGCAATGAATATATGAGAGCAGGTGAGGGACTGAGATGTGGCACATTGAACAAACGGGAAATTGATGGAGAATACTTAGAAAATCGTGACAGTGACGCCACCTGCCAGTCCCAACCTTTTCCCAGCTGGTACAATCCTGTCCCAGCTGGGGACACATGTGGGTATGTTATAAATACTGCAGTAAGGAACATCCTCACAGTATGTAAGACACACGCCGCTGCTTTCACCAAACGCCAACCTCCTCCCCTGAGAAGAACCGACGTTCATCCAGAGCCAAAGGAATAAACTTGAAGGATGTTTTGCCCCTACCACAAAAGGAGATTGGATCTGACCTGGGTTTGGTGGTGTTGAAAACTGTTAGACAAGTGGGGAAATGCTTGGCCTAGACTGGGAGAGACTGGCCAGTTGTCTCACAGTTCATGGAAAGGCCTTCAAGGGCCCTAGTGCAGAGAGCCTTTAACAGGCAATAAATGTCATTGGGGCCCAGGGTGCGTATCATTCCTGGATCCCCACACGGGATGACAGACACCTGGAAATGTGAGTTACAGGAGATGGACTGGGAACAGTCACAGTCTAGACAGGGGAGTGCTCTGAAACAGACTGAACGATGGACCACCCCTTCATATGGGAAGAGGGAGGGATTCATTCTCTTCTGAACAGAGTGTAGCTGTGCAAATATTGTCTGGATGCCTTGAGTAACTCCATGGTCAATAGGCTAATGCAGATTCACTCCTGGCCAGAACTCAGAGGCATCCCAAACAAAGAGTGTAGAGACAGGGCCCTAGCCCAGAGAACTGGCTCAACTGCCAGTCCCTCAGAGAACTGACACAAGCTACTGAATCTCTTGGAGGCTAACGCTGAAGGCGCGAAGCTCTGAGATGAGGGCAGCTGTAATCCAGTATCTCCAAAGATGGGCTTTTATTCTTCAGCTTTCACCTCATTATCTAGTCCTCCTGGCCTCATTAGGCTGCTGTAGTGACTCTCCAGACTGAAGGTGTGTGAAGCACTTGGAGCTTCCTGTAATAATCTATGAATACTTAAGGCCCTTCGGTTTTAGTTTTTCAAATTTTTTTTAATTGCCTGGGTTTTACAAAAGCTGTTATTCAGTTTTTACTATTTTCATCCAATTTTTGGACCTCTCCAGTATATGAAAATACAGATTATGTTAAGAACAGCCAATACATTATATTAGATAAATGTGTTTATGTCAATAACAAATTAGCCTAAATGGAAAGGTGATGCTGTCTGTTAAAATAAGGCAATGTAGTGGAAGATCTACACACACACACGCATCCACATATGTAAGCAGGGTCTGAATGAATTCCCGACAGCTAGCTGGGAGTGGGAGAGAGTTCAGGAAAAAACTGTTTACATGAACACACCTAGGCTATGGCTACACTGGCGCTTTACAGCGCTGCAACTTTCTCGCTCAGGGGTGTGAAAAAACACCCCCCTGAGTGCAGCAAGTTACAGCGCTGTAAAATGCCAGTGTAAACAGTGCCCCATCACTGGGAGCCGCGCTCCCAGCGCTGTAAGCTAATCCCCTTGGGGAGGTGGAGTACCTGCAGCGGTGGGAGAGCTCTCTCCCAGTGCTGGCGCCGCGACCACACTCGCACTTCAAAGCGCTGCCGTGGGAGCGCTCCTGCAGCGGCGCCTTGGAGTTTCGAGTGTAGCCATGCCCCTACTCTGCCTAGATATACAGCAGATGGAGCTGTGTTGCTCAAATAAATCAACTTTGGCTGGTGCTGGGTTACAAATCACTCTAGTACTGAATGAAGGAGTAGTGAAATATTGTTTCAATGATGTCATTATTGTAGGAACAACGGGGAGCAGAACTGTGCTTAACCTGTCCCAAATGAGGGGGGTCACCATCAGCTGACCAGCTTGTTAAGCCAGGGCCTGGAATGCCAGAGGCCTATGAAAGTAAGGGGGGACAGATGTACCAATCAGGAAGTGTGGAGTCTTCTTAAGGGTCTCTGGTCTGGTTTAACCTGTTTCTCCCCACTGTTCAAAGAGAGAGCTAAATAGACTTCATTAGGAGCCCCTTCGTTATTTTAAAATCTCAGTTGGAGCTGAAATCAGTTGTGGTTGGGCAGTGTCTCTGCCCACCCTGCTAAGAGCTAAAAATCACTGAGAGCTAAAATTGCTTGTGGTGGGACCGTGTTTGTGCCCAGAGCTGAAAATCACTAAGAGACTGACCTGCAGACGTCACAGCATGAGAGGCAGGTGGCAGTAGAAGGTGACTGACAGTCAGCTGGCGAGGTGGCAATTGGCAGAGCCCGGAGGTGAGGCGCAGTGACGAAGAAGAGCGGGGCACCAATCGGCTGTCAATGCAGCTGGCAAAGAGGAGCGGCACGCAAGTGCTCGGGCAACAGAGCGAGTAATGTGCCTCTTTTACCCGCACCCTCCACCCAGGGTGGGAGGTGAATTCTGCAGATGCACCTCTGGACTCTGGGTCTGCACTGTAAGGCCTGGTCCACATTGGGGGACGGGGGGTCGATCTAAGATACGGAACTTCAGCTACGAGAATAGTGTAGCTGAAGTCGACATATCCTAGATCAACTTAGAATTACTTCGCGTCCTTGCGGCGCGGGATCGATGGCCGCGGCTCCCCCGTCGACTTTGCTTCCGCCTCTCGCCAAGCTGGAGTTCAGCAGTCGACGGGAGAACAATCAGGGATCAATTTATCATGTCTATACTACACACGATAAATCAATCCCCGATACATCGATTGCTACCCGCTGAGCCGGCGGGTAGTGTGGTGTGCAGAAAAGGGACGGACACGTGAAAGGGACTTTTGGGTTGCTGGACTTAAGAACCTGAGGGAGAAGGACACAGCCCAACTTATTTGTAGGTGGGTCTTTTGCTCATGGTTTATGTTATGAACCCTCCATTTTCCCAAATTAATGCTGAGTTACTTCCCTCCTTTCATTAAAAGTTTCTCTGCTACACTCAGACTCTGTTTGTGAGAGGGGCAGTATTTCCTCTAGAGGTGCCCAGGTCACTGGGTGGAGGCTCAAACCAGTTTTGTGTTGTATTGACTGGCAGAAGGGTTCCACTTGCATACTTGTACATACTAGTTGCTTTAAGACTGAGCCGATCACAACACATCTTCTAATCTTCTCTTGCTCTGGCCATCCTTCGCCATGTTTGTCCATAGGTCCTTGTTAAGAAATCATCCCACCGGAGGCCAATCGCATGGCTGTTTCAGTTCTCGCGGATGCCACTCAGATATAGCTGCAGTCCATCTGTTGTCACTGAGTCAGGCCACATGTCCCGCCCACCGCATTTTGTGGAGCTTGCTTTTGACAACATCTCAGACTCCAGACTGCTGCCTAATTATTTCATTGGGGATGCGATTGCGGAGCGAAATGCCCAAAAATGTTCATTCCATTGCCCTCTGTGTGACAGACAGTTGATATTTTTCAGTCTTCATCAGCGACCGTGTTTCGCTGCCATATAGCATCGCTGGAAGCACGGTCAAGTTAAAAAGATTTGCACGAGTTGTTTTGCTGATCTTTCCTTGGAAGATGTCCCTGATGTCGTTGAATGTGCACCATCCAGCTTTTTTTCCTGCGCGACAGTTTGCCTTTCTGATCGTGGCGCATCTTGACTTCCTGGCCCAAATAAACGTATTTGTCAGCCTCTTGGATCTGCTCTTCTCCCTGAGTAATTTGGGTTCTTGGCAGAACATCTGATCTCATATATTTTGTTTTCGACTGGTTCATTTTTAATCCTACTTGACTACTTTTCGCAGTCAGTTCTTTAAGCATTCTCTCAAGCTGGACTGTATTTTCAGCTATCAGCTAAATACAGTTATTAAATACATTAAAGCATTAAACTGTTTTTACTTTCAATACTCTGACTTTTCTTCTGTCCTCCCGGCCCCCATTATTGCCCCAGGAAACTGTGAAGTTATTTTTTTTGCACCAATTTTCACCCACTTTTACATTAAATAAATTCCCAGGACATTTTAAAATAAAAACTGAAAATGAGAGGCCTTGTGAATACTGTGTTTTGGCCAGTGTACTGTGATTTTTACTGTGTGATGATATCGATTTAGTGTAAGAAGAAATTACTCATCTTGTGCAGTAACGATGGTTCTTCGAGATGTGTGTCCCTGTGGGTGCTCCACTCTAGGTGTCGGTGCGTCTGTGCGCTGGAGATCAGAGATTTCTCGCAGCAGTACTGGGTAGGGGGAAGGGCAGCCACTGGCACCTCCTATAGCGTGCGCCCCCCTGACTGTCCCCTCAGTTCCTTCTCTACTGGAAGTAGATGAGAGGAGAGTGGGTAGTGGAATACCCACAGGGACACACAACTCAAAGAACCATAGTTATTGCACATGGTGAGTAACTTCTTCTTCTTCATCGAGTGGTGTCCCTGTGGGTGCGCCACTCAAGGTGCTTGTAAAGCAGTACCCCTCCAGGGTGGTAGGGGTTAGGAGTTATGTATAAGTGTGTTATGAGAGCATTGTAAGGCCAACAATAGAGTCTGAGACTAGGCCTTGGGTGATAGCATAATGCTTTACAAAAGTGAGCTCCGATGTCCAGGTTGCAGCTCTACAAACATCTATTAAGGGGACATTGTTCAAGAGTGCAATCGATGTCACCGTGGCTCGCGTTGAGTGGGATCTGATGCCCATGGTGGGTTCTTTGTGATGCAGGTGGTAGCAAGTTTGAATACAGGTAGAGACCCATTTTAGACAGTCTCTGCGTCGATATTGTAGAGCCCTTGGAGCACTCTGCTGTAGAGACGAATAGTCTTGGTGACTTGCGAAATGGTTTAGTTCTGTCCAAGTAGAAGGCTACAGCCAGTCTGACATCCAGCATGTGCAATGTTGCTTCTCGGGAGTCATTATGTGGCTTGGGCTGGAAGGCAGGTAAGTGTATGGTTTGGGTAATATGAACATTTGTAGCCACTTTGGGCAAGAATTTTGGGTGAGGACATGACATGATTTTGTCTTTGGTAAATACAGTGTACAGTCATTCAGTCATCGATGCTCCTATTTTGCTGACACGTCTGGCAGACGTGATTGCCACTAGTAATACGACCTTCAGTGACACGTGAAGGAGCGAGTAGGTTGTTAGAGGCTCGAAGGGTGGTCTTGTGAAACATTTGAACACAAGATTGAGAGCCCATGGTGGTGCAGGTTGGTGTACTTCTGGGTACATGTTCTGTATACCTGCTAGAAAGCACCGTGTAATCGGGTGAATGAATATTGAAGCCCCTTCTCTCTGTTCATGGAGGGCCGTAATGGCAGCGAGGTGTACTTTAATAGAGCTTATGGCTAACCCCGTTTCCTTCATTTCTAGTAGGTAGCCTAGGATCATCGATAGAAGCGCCTTGGTTGCATCCAGCTGTCATTGGTGACACCAAAGGGAGAATCTTCTTCACTTGTGGCAGTAAGTATTGTTAGTGGTGAGGCAACTTTTTTTTACCTATTTTACTTTCTCCGAACAGTTCAATTCCCCATGTTGGAACCAAAGAGGAGCCACGCTTTGAGATGGAGTTTCGCTGGGTCTGGATGGAGCGTCAGGCCCTTGTTCTGGGACAGGAAGTCCATCTGGAAAGGCAGCAGTTGTGGGGCACAGGCTGCTAGACGTGAGAGGTACGGAAATCAAGTCTGTCTGGGCCATGTGGGGACAATGAGAATGATGTATGCGGTGTCGAGTCGTATCTTGCGGATGACCCATGGGATCAGTGGTAACGGCGGGAAGACATACATGAGTGACACATTCCATGGGATGAGGAAGGCATTCCATGCCCTGGAGCAAAATAGTGGACATTTGTGATTCGTTGCTGAGGCGAAAAGGTCGATTACTGAGTGACCCCATTTTCGGAATAGTGTGTTGAGAACCCTGTTGTGGATTTCCCACTCGTGTTCCTGTGAGAAGTGCCTGCTGAGGTTGTCGGCTGTAGTGTTTTGGCACCTTGGTAGGTATGATGCTGTGATGTTTATATTGTTGCGGATGCAGAAGCTCCATAAATTCATGGCTTTTACACATAGCGAGTGAGACCTGGCTCCTCCTTGGCGATTGATATAAAACATGCACTCCACATTGTCGGTGAGAATAGAGATTTAGGGTTCATGTGTGAACCCTCAATGAGTGGAAGGAAGTGTCGGCATCCATTGTGTACCGTCCAGAGTTCCAGGAGATTGAAATGTAGGTGATTTTCCATCGCAGACAACTTGCCTTGTACATTGTGATGACCCAAGTGGGTACCCCAACCCATCAGGTAGGTGTGACAGATTGGATCACAGAAAACTCCCTTAGGACTTGCCAACCGATGTGCCAAGACTTTCCTGCCCTGACAGCTTAGGACTCCAGCACCCTGTCTTGTTGAGCCAGACATGCCAGTCTGCTCCAACACAGACCCAGGGTCTGAATTACTTGCCCCAGAGCTGCAGACTTAACTGAAAGAAACTTACAGAAGTGCTCCTGTCTTTACCACTCAGATGCCAAAGTGCCAATGCGGTCCAAACCCCAAATAAATCCATTTTACCCTGTATAAAACGTATACAGGGTAAACTCATAAATTGTTCGCCTCTATAACACTGATAGAGAGATATGCACAGCTGTTTGCCCCCCAGGTATTAATACATACTCTGAGTTAATTAATAAGTACAAAGTGATTTTATTAAATACAGAAAGTAGGATTTAAGTGGTTCCAAGTAGTAACAGAGAGAACAAAGTCAATTTCCAAGCAAAATAAAATAGAACACGCAAGTCTATGTCTAAGAAATCTGAATACAGATGAAACCTCACCAGTTTCAATAAGCTTCCTTTTACAGACTAGTCTCCTTCTAGTCTGGGTCCAACAATCATTCTCACCCCCTGTAGTTACTGTCCTTTGTTCCAATTTCTTTCAGGTATCCTTGGGAGTAGAGAGGCTCTCTCTTTAGCCAGCTGAAGACAAAATTGAGGGGTCTCCCAAAGGCTTAACTAGACTTTCCCTTGTGGGGGGAGACCCCCTTCCTCTCTCCTATGCAAAATCCAGCTCCAAGATGGAGTTTTGGAGTCACATGGGCAAGTCACATGTGCATTCATGACTGAATTTCTTACCAGACAAGCCACATTCCTGGGAAAGCTTCAATGTGGATTGGCATCTTCGAGTTCGTTGTTGGCTTAAGTGGTTCTTGATTGGGCATTTAATTTGCACATTCCCTTCTCAATAGAAATCAAGCAAGTATACCGCCAATATTCCTAACTTCAAGTACAAAAATGATACATGCATACAAATAGGATTAATAGATTGTGTCGATCATAACCTTTACAGAGATATGTTACATGACATATGTAGCATAAAACATATTCTAGTTATGTCATATATACATTCATAAGCATATTCCATAAAGCCTTATAGGGGGCACTGTCACGGGAGGCATCTGTTGTAATAGTCACTGATGCGGGGGGTGTCTTGTTGAAAGGGAATCCCAGAGCATACATTCCCTGGCTGTGTCCACCATTGTAGGGTGAGGATAATATTTGGTGGTAGTGTCACACATCTGTTGAGATAGTGTTTGCTGGGTGCATAGACCATGTTCAACCAGTGCTGCAGACAGCGTATATGGAGTCTGGCATACTTTACTACGAAAGTTGTAGCTGACATATGTCCCAGAATCTGAAGGCATGTCCTCACTGAAGTTTGTGGTCTGATGATCACCGTGTAAATAAGATTGGTCAATGCAGTGAAACTGTGGTTTGGCAATATTGCCTTGGCTTGTATGGAGTCTAGGTCGGCTACAATGAACTCCAATTGCTGGGTTGGTTCCAGGGTGGATTTCTTTTCGTTCATCTGTAGATCTAGTTGGTGAACCGGGTCTATTGTGGTCTTCAGCATGCCTGCCGTTTCTTCTCGGTTTGCACCTCTGAGAAGGCAATCATCCAAATAGGGAAAGATTATGACTCCATTGTGTCATAAATGTGCTGCTACTACCACGAGCGTTTTTGAGACTACGCAGGGAACAGTGGACAGTCCGAAGGGAAAGACCCTGTATTGGTAGTGATTGGGTCCGCCTGTGAACCTCAGGAACCATCTGTGGGCAGGATGTATTGTAATATGGAAGTATGCATCTTGGAGGTTAAGGGCTGCAAACCATCTAGCGCTGGGATTATTGTGGCCAGAGTGATCATTTTTGTACCTGTGGTTGCATACGAACCTGTTGAGTTTTCGGAGATCTAAGATTGGTCTCCATCCCCTCCTTTCTTCTCTGTCAGGAAATATTTGGAATAAGAACCCCTCCCTTGGTATTGATGTGGTGCTGGTTCTACAGCACCCAGCAGTAGGAGGTAGTCTACTTCCTGTTGTAGAAGGTGATCGTGATAGGGGTCCCTGAAGAAGGATGGGATACGAGGGAGGGTAGGGGGAATGGCTGTGAAAGGACTGGTGTAGCCGCATTGTATGATCTCCAAAACCCATTGATCTGTGGTTATCGCAGCTGAGGCATGGTAAAATGGGCGTAGGCGGTGACCAAAACTGTGGAATGGGATATCTGTTGGCACTAGAGATATGGGAGGTGGTGCATACCCTCGACCAAGACCTCAAAATTGTGGCTTAGATGTAAATGGACGGGTGGACGAGGTCTGGTTCTGTGTAGCTCGTCATCTCTGAGCCCGTTGTTTGGGTCTGTTCTGAGTGAAGTATCGTGGTTGTTGACGGTTAAATGAGGTGTCTCGTGACCTGGTTTGGTGTAAAGTGAGGGCGTTTGTCAGGCGGTGGGTGTTTGCCTAGTGTATGCAGCATTGTTCAGAAGGCCTTCATGGTATGGAGACGAGAATAGTTTATCCCTATCGAAGGGGAGGTCCTCCACTTTTAGCTGTAGTTCTTTTGGAATTCCCAAAGTCTGCAACCATGATGTTCTTCTCATAACCACAGCTGTTGTGGTTCTTTAGGCAGCTATGTCCGCTACATCCATTGATCCATTGATATTAACTGACCCTCGTTGATAATGGCGTTGAGTTGAGGACGTTTATGCTTGGGAAGGTCTTCCACGAGCTCTTGTATTTTACCATAGTTAGAGTAGTCGTAATTTGCTAGTAGAGCAGAATAGTTAGCAACTCTAAGCAGAAGAGTGGCTGACGAGTAAACTTTCCGCCCAAAGAGGTTCAATCTCTTGTGTTCTTTATCTGGCAGTGAGGAGCGTAAATGAGGCTGTTTGCTACACTGATTAGCAGCCTCTACTACTAGAAAGCAGGCTTGATGGTGTGAAAACAAAAATTCCATGTCTTTGGCTGGAACGAAGTATTTTCTGTCAGATCTTTTGTTAGTCGGGGATACCGATGCCACTGTTTGCCATATTACCTCCGCAGGCTCTATTATAGCCTCTTCAATGGGGAGGGCAATCTTGGTCAATGATGCTGGTTGTAAGTTTTTTAACAACCTATGTTGTTTCTTCTGCACCTCATGTAAGGAAATTTCTTGGCTATTTGCTACTCTTTTGAAGAGTTCTTGGAACTGTTTCAGGTCATCTGGTGTCGTAGGGATAGACGGCGTCACCGCTTTGTCTGGTGCAGAAGATGAGTAAGGGGCAGGTGGTGAATCATCCGGGTCTGCCTGAGATAGTATTTCTTCTCTTCTATCTCTGTCTCAGGAGGGTAAGAGGTTTCTCTGTGTGGTAATGATGGATGTACTCTGGAACCTCCTGTTGCTGGGGAAGGATAGGGGATCTGGTATGTGGGCCAAGGACCCCATTGTGGCCATTGCATGGGGTAAGGTGGTAATGGGTAAGGCTACTGCTGTGCATACCAGGGCAGTGAATGCTCGGAGGAATGAGGCTTAGGCTTTCCATTCCATGTAGGTCTCATCTCTGATGGGGATGAGCGTTGTCCTGAACATATCCTTCCTCACCACTATGCATGGTGCAGGAGATAAAGGATGGTACCATGCTATGTAGCTCGGGGTGTGTTCGGTGTCGAGCAGTGGCGACTGTGGTGCCGAAGAAACTGCTATGTGAGCAGGACACAGGAGTTGCGCTGGTCCCGCCTTGGGGTTGCAGTCAACTGTTGGAGCACTGACCGGTGCTGGATTCAGCTTGTTAGGCGGTAGCAAGTCTTGTATCGGTGCCGGTGGCAGCAGAATTGATCGCAGTGCCGCTGCCTGTGCCGCGCTCTGCCCCGGGGTGGCTTCCTGTTGTTTGTCCTTCGAGTTTGGAGATGACCATGACATCACTGGTTGGTTTGGTTTCTGGGAACACGTGAGTGGCTGATCAGGTCAATTAGAGCTTTGAACTGTCTATGGCAAACTGAACAAGAAATGCCACTGTGAGTAACTAGATTAACAATGGACATGCTGCTCTTACGAGAGTTACCTTGCTGGCACTTCTGCTCCGCCTCAGCAGTTCTCCTCTGCTCATAGACGGTAGCTCCAGAATGCATGAGACTTCACCAGGTAGAACGAGCATGAGCGAGATCTTCCCAAAACTCTGGGTCAATGTTGAAACACCTCAAGGATAATTTGAGGGAATCTTTGAAACTTTTATTCTGGCCTCCCTGAGAGCACTTTCTCTCCTTTAACTCACCATAAAAGATCTTCTCTGACAATGACTCATCTGACAGTCTGGTGACATGGCCTGCCCATCTCCCCTGTGATTTCATGCTTGGAGTGCCTACCCATCTGAGAACCTCAATATCTGGAACGTTGTCTTACCATCTTATCCTCATCAGTTTCCTCAGACAGCCCATGTGAAAGTAATTCAGGTACACTGTCCAGGTTTTGCATGGATACCTCAGAGTTGGCAACATGATGACTTTGTAGATGTTCAGTTTTGTTTGTTGGCTAATGTCTCTGTGCTCCCAAAGGCTACACTTGCTTTGTCAATTCTGGTGTTGGTTTAATTATCCATGTGAACTTCACACAACAGGTGCACTGCCCAGATAGCTGAACTTGTCCACTGCCCGGAGGGCTTGGCCATTCACTGTAATAGCAGGCCCTATATCAGGCTTTCCTGGTGCAGCAGGCTGGACATCACTTTTCTCTTCTTGATGTTGATTGTGAGACCAAAAGTGTCACAGGCTGAAGAGAACTAGTCCACACTTTGCTACACGTCAGACTCAAATCTGGCATTCAGGGAACAGTCATCAGCAAACAGATCATGAACAGCCACTTCCTGTACCTTTGGCTTTGCCTGTAGTTTCCTCAGATTGAAGAGTTTCCCATCAGTCCGGTATCTGATGCCAATCCAGATGTCACAGTCACCAAACGCATCTGTAATATGCCAGAAAACATCATACTGAAGAGCGCTGGTGCCAGCACACAGCCCTGCTTGACTCCCTTGGTGACTGGGAATGGTTCAGATGACTCACCATCTTCCACAGCACGAGCCATCATGAAATTGATGAACCACTGCAATGAATTTCTCTGGGAAACTGAATTTTGCCATGATTTTCCAAAGGCCCTCCCGACTGACTGCATCCAATGCTTTGTCAGGTCAATGAAAGTGTAGCGGGGTGGTTACCTCGCTCCTGCCCTGAAGGGCTTAAAACAGCCCAAGGGGAAGGGTTGTGGCTGGGAGGTGCTAAGCTGGGCTGATTGGGAAGCAGCTGCAGCTGGGCCACACCCCAATCAGGCCTCATCTGGCCCTATATAAAAAGGCTATGAGCCAGAGGCCAAGCAATCTCTCTCTGCCTTCAGAGGGAGAAGGGCCTGGCTGCAGTGAGCTAGAGACAGAGTACCTGAGTGGAGCAGGGCTGGGGACAGGCTGAGGAGCTGGGGAGCTCCAGCCTGGAAAGCCCCAGGCTGCGGCCTAGTAGGAGGCCAAGGAGTACTGGGGGTTGCAGAGGGCAGCCCAGGGGTAGGCCCAGGCAGCAGGTCCAAACCTAACCTTGCCTGAGATGAGTGGCCTATACTGCAGTCTGCCCCAGGGAGCGGGGGCTAGTTGGTGACTGGCAGTGGCCTTATTCGGAGGCAAGGTAAGGCTAGTGGGTGGGCGTTCCCCGGGGAGGGGAGACCCTAGTACTGAGGGGTGTACTGCCAGGGGGCAGCACCCCAGATAAAAGGGCACCAGTGTCCGGGAAGGACACGGGGGCCAAAGGACAGGCGGATCACCGGCCTGCAGAGGGTGCTCTGGGCTGGAAATCGAGCTAATTCCCAGAAGAGACCAGCAGGAGGCGCCGCAGGGGTGAGTCCGCCCCTCTACAGAAAGTCATATACAGGTTGGAGTTCTGTTCCTGACATTTCTCCTGAAGTTGAGACGCAGCAGACACCATATCTGTGGTTCCGCACCTTTTTCTGAATCCACACTGACACGCAGGCAGGAGCCCTTGTTCAAGGCAATTCTGGCAAGAATTTTGCTGGATCTTGATAAGGAGATGCCCTAACAGTTGTTGCAGGTCTGTCTGTTATCTTTCCACTTGTACACGTGGACGATAGATGCAGCCTTTTGTTCCTGGGGTATAGTTTTAGAGCCCACATTGACTGGAAAAATTCAGTCAGTTTCAGAGCCATGTGCAAGCCTCTGACCTTGTAGACTTCTGCTGGTATCACTTCTGCTCCAGGTTCTTTACCATTTGACAGCAGGTCAATTGCTTTCGCAGTTTCAGTCAGTAAGAGATATGGTGATATCAAACTGGGGCAGTCGATCAATTGCCTCCTCACTTACAGATTGTTGATTGAAAAAAAATCACTGGTCTGTTGGTATAAGGAGGCACCATTATCCCTATTTGGTGTATGGTGTGTAATTCCCCTGCGAATCTAGCGCCAAAACTGATCTTTCAATTTGCAAATCTCAAAATGAATGTTTTAATATTCCCCCCAAAAAGGCTTTTTTTGGTTCTCCACTGAAACAATGATAAAAAACAACATGAAGTCATGAAATGTTTTGGTTGACCCAAATATGCATTTTCATACAAAAAATATTTCAAGGGAAAAATGAAACAATGGCAGAAAAGTGCATTCCAAAACCAGAAAACCAACAAACAAAGAAACATATGACAATTACTAGTGTTTGACTTTGCAAAAATTTGAAAATCGTACAGAGTGAGAGGGCAGGGAACGGACCACTATACTACAACTTCATAACAGCTAACAGACATTAGTAATTTTTTTTCTCTTTTAGAGGAAATTCTTGTTGAAATTTTTAAGTTCCATTTTCCCTCTTCCTTCTTCCATAGTCCCCTGAAACACCTCCCACTAAGGGACGGGGCTTCCCTCGCCCATGACCCTCCCACCCAACAAAGACTCCTACTGTGACTCCCTTTCCTATGCTTCCCTCTCCCAACTCCCCCAGCCCATCACACCTCTCTGCCTCCAAGTTCTATCGTCATCCCCACAGCCAATGACTTCTCCCTGCCTCCCCTGGATCCCACCGGATCACACGGCATATTGAAGACAGGTGTGTTTTAAACCACTGATTGTAAATCTGTCCCTCTCTTTCACAAGCCCAGCACATTGTGTTCAACAGTTGGACTATCGCCATGAACATGGCAGAATGAAAGCTCATAATTTGCCTTTTTTTCTTCCTCTGTGTGATCTGAAATGAAGACAAAGGTAATTTCTGGGACCAAAGGGGTGTGTTCAAGGGAGAAGCAAAGGCTACTGCTGGAGAATCCTTCTGGCTGCAGGGGCTTGGAAAGTTTTCCTGCTTTCATCTTCCTCATGCCCATGTGGTAGGCAAGGAGGTTACATGGGTTGTTTCCCCTGTGGCCAGGGGCACTCTGCTTGAGTCTCACCCCTTGCACCATCTTCTTTTGTTGCTTCTCAAGATCGCCTCTCCCACCAGAACAATGAAGAGCCTGATCAAACATTGTGACAACAAAATCAGCTGCCTCAATTGTGCTCCAACCATGTCATCCCCTCCCTACTCAAATCCCTCCCCTGGCTCCTTCTCTACTTCTGCAAAAATTATAGCTTTTCCTCAACTTCAAGGCTCAACACCCAGGAACTGCATACTTTGTCAGAGGGGCTGCTCTACTGCCCTGGGGTTTGTGGGCTGTTCCACAACCTCAGCCAGAGGGGAATTAATTCAAACTGGAAAGGTGCAGAGATGGGCTCCCAGGATGATCAGAGACATGGAGTGACTGTCTAAGGGCTGGTCTACATTGTGGGGGGGATCGATCCAAGATACGCAACTTCAGCTACGCGAATATCTTGGATCGAAGTATCTTGGATCAAATTACCTGGAGTCCAGACAGCGCGGGATCAACGGCCGCGGCTCCCCCGTCGACTGCGCTATCGCCGCTCGCTCTGGTGCAGTTCCGGAGTCGACGGTGAGCGCGTTTGGGGATCGATATATCGCGTCTTAACGAGACGCGATATATCGATCCCGGATAAATCAATTGCTACCCACCAATACGGCGGGTAGTGAAGACGTACCTTTAGGAGAGGAGACTAAAAGAACTGAGCTTGATTTACCTAGCAAAGGAAGGGCTGAGAGGGGATGTGCTAGCTCTGTGTAAATGTACTGGGGAAGAGAACACCAGAGAGGGAGAGGAGGAACTGGAGTTAATGAAAAAATTTGTCAAAAGAATAAATGGAGTATAACTGGCTCTGAATGAAATTCAGGCTGGAAACTGAAGCTTTGTGCCCATCTAGAAAGCTGGCTAGATCGTCGGGCTCAACAGGTAGTGATCAACGGCTCCATGTCGGTCCTGGGGCAGGTTTTGTTCAATATCTTCATTAATGGTCTGGAGGATGGCATGGACTGCACTCTCAGCAAGTTTGCAGATGACACTAAACTGGGAGGAGTGGTAGATAAGCTGGAGGGTAGGGATAGGATACAGAGGGACCTAGACAAATTAGAGGATTGGGCCAAAAGAAACCTGATGAGGTTCAACAAGGACAAGTGCAGAGTCCTGCACTTAGGACGGAAGAATCCCATGCACTGCTACAGACTAGGAACTGAGTGGCTAGGCAGCAGTTCTGCAGAAAAGGACCTAAGGGTTACAGTGGACGAAAAGCTGGATATGAGTCAACAGTGTGCCCTTGTTGCCAAGAAGGCTAACGGCATTTTGGGCTGTATAAGTAGGGGCATTGCCAGCAGATCGAGGAACGTGATCGTTCCCCTCTATTCGACATTGGTGAGGCCTCATCTCGAGTACTGTGTCCAGTTTTGGGCCCCACACTACAAGAAGGATGTGGAAAAATTGGAAAGAGTCCAGCGGAGGGCAACAAAAATGATTAGAGGGCTGGAGCACATGACTTATGAGGAAAGGCTGAGGGAACTGGGATTGCTTAGTCTGCAGAAGAGAAGAATGAGGGGGGATTTGATAGCAGCCTTCAACTACCTGAAGGGGGGTTCCAAAGAGGATGGAGCTCGGCTGTTCTCAGTGGTGGCAGATGACAGAACAAGGAGCAATGGTCTCAAGTTGCAGTTGGGGAGGTTTAGGTTGGATATTAGGAAACACTATTTCACTAGGAGGGTGGTGAAGCACTGGAATGGGTTACCTAGGGAGGTGGTGGAATCTCCTTCATTAGAGGTTTTTAAGGTTAGGCTTGACAAAGCCCTGGCTGGGATGATTTAGTTGGGAATTGGTCCTGCTTTGAGCAAGGGGTTGGACTAGATGACCTTCTGAGGTCCCTTCCAACCCTGATATTCTAGGATTCTATGATCAGAGGAGGGAGATTCTGGAGCAGCGTCCCCGCAGGAGTTGTGGGGTAAGCAACAGAATGAGTTGGAAAATGGAATTTGATAAGTTTCTGAGCATGGTTATCATAGAATCATAGAAGATTAGGGTTGGAAGAAACCTCAGGAGGTCATCTAGTCCAACTCCCTGCTCAAAGCAGGACCAACACTAACTAAATCATCCCAGACAGGGCTTTGTCAAGGCGGAACTTAAAAACCTCTAAGGAAGCAGATTCCACCACCTCCCTTGGTAATCCATTCCAGTGCTTCACCACCTTCCTAGTGAAACAGTGTTTCCTAATATCCAACCTAAACCTCCTCCACTGCAACTTGAGACCATTGCTCCTTGTTCTGTCATCTACCACCCCTGAAAATAGCCTAGTTCCATCCTCTTTGGAACCCCCCCTTCAGATAGTTGAAGGCTGCTATCAAATCCCCCTCACTCTTCTCTTCTGCAGATTAAACAAGCCCAGGTCCCTTAGCCTCTCCTCGTAAGTCATGTGCCCCAGCTCTCTGATTCTTTTTGTTGCCCTCTCCAGGACTCTTTCCAATTTGTCCACATCCTTCTTGTGGTGTGGGGCTGAAAACTGGACACAGTATTCCAGATGAGGCCTCATCAATGCTGAATAGAGGGGAATGATCGCATCCCTCAATCTGCTGGCAATGCTCCTAGTTATACAGCCCAAAATGCTGTTAGCCTTCTTGGCAACAAGGGCACATTGTGGACTCAATTCCAGTTTCTCGTCCACTGTAACCCCTAGGTCCTTTTCTGCTGAACTGCTGTCTAGCCATTCGGTCCCTAGTCTGTAGCAGTGCTTGGTATTCTTCCGTCCTAAGTGCAGGACTCTGCACTTGTCATTGTTGAACCTCATCAGATTTCTTTTGGTCCAATCCTCCAATATCTCTAGGTCCTTCTGTATCCTATCCCTACCCTCCAGAGTATCTACCTATCCCCCCAGCTTAGTGTCATCCATGAACTTGCTGAGTGTGCAATCCAGACCATCATCCATATCATTAATGAAGATACTAAACAAAACTTGCCCCAGGACCAACCCCTGGGGCACTCCACATTTGCTACCGGCTGCCAAATAGACACTACCTGTTAAGCCCGACAATCCAGCCAGCTTTCTATCCACCTTATTGTCCATATATCCAATCCATACTTTTTTAACTTGCTGGCAAGACTACTGTGGGAGACTGTATCAAAAGCTTTGCTAAAGTCAAGCTATATCACGTCCACTGATTTCCCCATATCCACAGAGCCATTTATCTTATCATAGAAGGCAATCAGGTTGACTTGCCTTTGGTGAATCTATGTTGACTGTTCCTGATAACCTTCCTCTCCTCCAAGTGCTTCAAAAGTGATTCCTTCAGGACCTACTCCATGATTTTTCCAGGTAGTGAGGTGAGACTGACCACCTGTAGTTCCCCGGGTTCTCCTTCTTCCCTTTTTTAAAGATGGGCACTATAGTTGCCTTTTTCCAATCATTCTAATCACTGAGGAGGAGGCGGTGCCCCTCTGATCACTGATAGCCCAGTTAATAAGTCACTCAGAAGAACTGCAGGCAGCCCAGCTTTGAATCCCTCCTCTCCCCTTTCCTAGGCAAGTGACCTAACTGCAGGGCTGCTGGCTCTTCTAAGGGGGTGCTTTGCAATCTCTCCTGTCGAAGCTATCCTTGTATAAATAATTAAATAGCCATATGCACAGAGACTGAGACCCAGATGTGCAGCCCTCCCTGGTGAGCATCCTAGTCCCTGGCCTACAGAGCCATTTGCACTTGCTTTCTGGCCCAATTAGTATTAAATATTAGGGTTTTCGGTATTTTTGTAAGTCTTCTCTAAAATATATTAAGTATTTAAGTATACAAGTGTGATATCCATGCTATAGTTAAGGTTCAGGTTTCAGTTACCTGCTGAACCCTGAAAAACTGTTTTGAGCAGTTTCAGAGACTCTGAGGGGCTCTCAGTTCTCTAATAGTCCATTACTTAAGGAGAGTCTGTTTTCAGTTGACAGTTTTAACTTCTGTATCCAGCTTCACTTTCTGAAGCTGTCTCATCGCATAGCAGTAGATCTTGATATTAAACTGTCCATAAGTTGTTTTCTTTTTTAATTTAATGCATTTAACTGAACTGAAATATCCTCCCTTGTGCTGCTTTCACCTATTCCTGGAATGAGAGCAGAAGAATACTGGAGAGTTATACTAATGTAAATCCATACCAAGTGCTGACTACAGGGCGGAGATCAAAATCCCCTTAAAGAATAATAAACACACAGTGTTGTTAAAAAGGCAGCATTAGTGCTAACAGACTCAGTTCTTCAGGTCTGATAGGCTGGCAGTGAACAGTTTCAAGTTTGAAGACTCTTGGACCTGATTCTCATCTTCTCATATACAGCTCTGATAATGGGAATTAGGTGCCCAGGTTCTTTTGAAAATCTTGCTATGCACCGAGCTGCATGTTTAGGCACCTAAATATATTTGAAAATCTGACTCTTAGGCACTTTTGAAAACTTTACTCAATGTTGAAGACGTTTTTTTCTAGCAATAAAAACACAAGTATTTGCTTTGGTTGTTATAAGAATGGAAGGATTTATTAATCAGCTATAGTTATATGATTGTTCAAAGGGCAAGCAAACAGGTACTGCAGTGACTCTGAAAAGGATTCAGCTGGTGACAGTGGCCAAATAACTTAACATGATCTCCCACTGTAATGCTGTTTCAAAAAGAGCTAATGTGACCCTGGGGTGTAAAACAGGGGGGTAGTGATTTTTACCTCTGTATCCAGCATTGGAGAGACTGATATTGAAATACTGCATCCAATTCTGGGGTCCACATTTTAAAAAGGATTATGAAAAATTGGAGAGGGCACAGAAAAGAGCTGGAACTATAATTCAAGGGCAGGAGAAAATGACTGAAAAGGACACATTTAAAGAGCTGAATCTGTTGCGCTTATCGAAAAGAAGATTGAGAGGTGATGTGAATACAGTGTGAATACACTGCACAAGAACATTTGTGGGGAGAAAATACTGTGTATTAAAGAGCTCTTTAATCTAGCAGAGAAAGTCCTAACAACGACCAATGACTAGAAGTAAAAGCCAGAACAATTCAGATTAGAAATAATAGCTCACATTTTTAACAGTGAGGGTGATTAACCATTGGAACAAACTACTAAAGGAAGTGGTGGTTTTTCAATCTCTTGATGTCGTCAAATCAAACCTAGATTCCTTTCTGAAAGACGCTTTAGTCAAACACAAATTATTGGGTTCCATACAGAGCTAACTTGGTGAAATTTAATGGTATGGGATTGATAGAAGGGAGGTCAGAATGGATGATGTAATGTTCTGTTGGGACCTTAACATCTATGAATAGCTCACAGACTGATATATTTTATCACAAGTATAGAAACCACACAATTCAATTACCACACGATAATTATGAAAACACAGTGCTTTTCCCAGCCATCCAACATTAATGTCCGTGAATTTGCTCCAGTGATCCAATGAGGCCTGCAAAACCATGGAGAATTACCCCATCTTGTTCATGGACAAATGCTTGATGAGATAGGCAAAGAATGGGCAAAGTGATCACAACGCTAGCCTCACCGCAGCTGGAAAACCTGAGCTACTTGGTTTGAATATTACCTAGCCTGATCACCTTATGCAACAGCATATATGGAGGGAAGAGCTTTGCACACCTCCATCAACTTCCCTCACTGTGGATTTCCCCACACCAAACTGGTTCACCACCAAGTGGCAGCAATCTGAAGAGATAAGCTCCACACTGCAATTGCCACGCATGTCTCCATGCTAATTGGTGTTCTAGCACTGCAGGTCAAGACAATGTTTGGCTCACAGCTCCAGGAAGGTGACTTTCTGCATCCTAAAGTTTTAGGACCATTGCTGGTCATGCCAAGACTTAAGAGCTATTTGATCCCATGACTGTGCTCACTGGCTAGGCCCAGAAGTGTCACTCCATCGAGAGAAGCTGCTCTAGGAATATATGACAGAGACAGAAAGGCCAGTGCAAATTCAAAGGATGGTTCTTCTTCTACCAATTTAATTTAAAAATCCAATTGCTATCTAAAATTAACCGACAGCTAAGCACAATATTTTATTATTTTTTTATTATATATATTATATATTTATTATATAATGGGGCCTAACTGGTATATAAGGGCAGTCAGCAGCAAACCAGCTGAGCGGCGAACAGCAGAGGCTAACAGAGGAAGTTTGCCTGGGAGCTGTCCGAGAGGAGGTACGCTAAGTGCTGCATTAGGGGGGCTGTGTTGGTGAGTATCTGAGTGTCTGCTGCTGGGACAGTTGGTCAGTTTGACCGTGTGCTTGATTGCTTGCTTGGTTGTTTGAAAAGTGTGAATTGGGAGTGCTTTGTTCCAGGTGGGCCTTGAGGGGGCCTGACTGGTATATAAGGCCAGTCAGCAGCGAACCAGCTGAGCGGCAAACAGCAGAGGCTAAAAGCGGGAGTTTGCCTGGGCAGAGCCCACTGAGGCTTTCATCTATGGGTTTCTCTGAGTAGTTCCTGCAACAGTTGAGGAAGCTCTTAAGAGGACGGTGATATGGAAGGTGAGCGATCAGCTGTTGTCACCTGCACAGGTTGTGCCATGTTTGTCTTTCTTCCACAGGACAGAAGCGACTTTGTCTGTACGAAGGGCAAGCTGGTCTCCATATTGGAAGAGAAGGTTCGAGGCCTGGAGAAACGAGTATCGACTCTGCGTTGCATAAGGGAAAATGAAGATTTCCTGGACAGACGTCAGGAGATGCTTCTACGGCCACAATGTTCTGAAGATTCAGAACAGGCGCAGCAGGGACAGAAGGATTGTGAAGAGGTTTGGCAGCATGTGACCTCCAGAAGAAGAAAGAGGAGCGTCCATGCACCAGCAATGGAGATACAGGTGAGCAATCGTTTCCATGTTCTCTCTACAGGTACTAATGCGGAGAGTGGACTAGATGACCCATCTGAGGGAAGGGAGCAGAAGGAGACTCCACCGATTGGAAGGCAAAAGATGCACTGTCCTAGGGATGGGGGTTCCATGACCACCACTCCCAAGAGGAGGAGGAGGGTGGTGGTGGTCGGGGACTCCCTCCTCAGGGGGACTGAGTCATCTATCTGCCGCCCCGACCGGGAAAACCGAGAGGTCTGCTGCTTGCCAGGAGCTAGGATACACGATGTGACGGAGAGACTGCCGAGACTCATCAAACCTTCGGATCGCTACCCCTTCCTGCTTCTCCACGTGGGCACCAATGATACTGCCAAGAATGACCTTGAGCGGATCACTGCAGACTACGTGGCTCTGGGAAGAAGGATAAAGGAGTTTGAGGCGCAAGTGGCGTTCTCGTCCATCCTCCCTGTGCAAGGAAAAGGCCTGGGTAGAGACCGTCGAATCATGGAACTCAACGAATGGCTACGCAGGTGGTGTTGGAGAGAAGGCTTTGGATTCTTCAACCATGGGATGGTGATCCAAGAACGAGGAGTGCTAGGCAGAGACGGGCTCCACCTAACGACGAGAGGGAAGAGCATCTTCGCCAGCAGGCTGGCTAACCTAGTGAGGAGGGCTTTAAACTAGGTTCACCGGGGGAAGGAGACCAAAGCCCTGAGGTAAGTGGGGAAATGGGATCCTGGGAGGAAGCACGAGTAGGAGAGTGTGACGAACTGGGACTGTTCTTGCTGGGGTGTGTGAATGCTGACAGGGGAGTGTGACTAGGATGGTCTGCATCGGGGGATGGGAGTCGGCCCAAGGGAACATACCTGAGCTTGTAACATGAGAACCCAGGAGGGGGTTGGAGGTCAGGTGACTCCGGGGCCCGGGAAACTGGACAAAGGCTGTGGGAGGGGTCGCTGAAGGCAGAGTGCGGGAAGCAGGCTGGAAGGAGGCTGGAGAGATGGCTGGGAGGCAGAGATGGCTCTGACCCCCCCCCCCAAAGGGGGGTGGGCTGGCATGCCCTGGGACCCCAAGCTGGACCTAACTGAGGGGGGCCCTGTTGTCTGTGCCTGCAAGACCTGTCTTGGACTGTATTCCTGTCATCCAAATAAACCTTCTGCTTTACTGGCTGGCTGAGAGTCATGGTGAATCGCAGGGAGCCAGGGGTGCAGGGCCCTGAGTTCCCCAATACTCCGTGACAACTGGTGGCAGCGGTGGGATCTACTGCACCCCGTGGACGGCGCTTCCTGCAGTAAGTGACTGGGGAGCAGTAAAACGAAGGGGGATTGACGGGGACCAGGCGTGCTGAAGAGTGAGAGAGAGACGGTTATTACCCCTGGGAGTGTGTGACCAGCGAGAAGGACTTTTGCAGTAACAGGGTTCCCCCCGGGGGATCGCAGCGAGTGGTCCCAGGGGCGGAGGAGTCTGCAGCTCGACCCTGGCAGAGAGGCGGTGACCTCGAGAAGGGCTGGCACACTAGGGGTCTCCCTGGGAACTGTGGGGAGCTGTGAGCACACAGGCCGGTGAGTGGCCAGCAGGAAGATGTATGCCAAGCGGCTTAAGAGCGACCTGGTGGAGCTGTGCAAGCAGAGGCGGCTGCGCATTGGGAGGCTCACCAAAGAACAGCTCATTGCCCAGCTGGAGGCGGAAGATCGCGCGAATGAACTGATCCCTGTGTCTCAGGGAAGCAGCCTGGCAAATGCAGCGCAGGCACCAGTGTCTGTCCCAGCTGGGAGTGGTCAGCCGGCTGCTGAGGGCTTCCCGAGACCCCTCCTTCCTATGCCTAGGGGAAGGGTGGGGAGGAGCCCAGCAAATACCGAAGGCGCCGTGGGCCCCCCGGCCAGCAGGGGACCCTCCCGGCGAAGCTCGCCGGCCAGCAGAGGATCCTCCCGGCGACGTTCGGCATCCGGGGAGCGGAATTGGCTGGAATGGGAGAAAGAGCTAAAACTGAGAGAGCTGGAGGATCGGGAACAACAGAGACAGCATGAACGGGAGGAGAAAGAGAGACAGAGACAGGAGAATGAGAGACAGAGACAGCATGAAGAGAGACAGCGTCAGCATGACCTGGAACTGGCGAGATTGAAGGGCAGCGAACCCCCGGCTGCGGTGAGTGAGGGGGGACCCGGGACTGCACGGAGCTTTGATAAGTGCATCATGGCCCCATACAAGGAGGGGGAGGACATGGATGACTTCCTGGAGGCCTTTGAGACGGCCTGCGAGCTGCACCGGGTTGATCCCGCGGACAGACTCCGGGTCCTTACCCCCTTACTGGACCCCAAAGCCGTGGCATTGTACCGCCAACTGGAAGAGGCAGAGAAAGGGGACTACGAACTATTCAAAAAGGCCCTGCTACGAGAGTTTGGGCTGACGCCTGAGATGTACCGGGAAAGGTTCCGGAGTCAGGATAAAACCCCTGAGATCTCATATCTGCAACTAGCCGCCCGCATGGAAGGATACGCCAGCAAGTGGGCTGATGGGGCCCAGACGAAGGAGGACCTGGTCAAACTGCTGGTACTGGAGCAACTGTATGAGCGGTGCCCATCTGACCTGAGGCTGTGGTTGGTGGACAGAAAGCCAGAGAACCCGCGACAGGCAGGCCGGCTGGCCGATGAGTTCGTAAAGAGCCGGTCAGGAGATAAAAGGGAGGAGTCCCAAAGGAGCAATCCCACCACAACGCAGAGAGAGAGTCACCATGGGACCTCCCCGTGGGAAAATACAGAAAAACCCCATCAGAGGGGAACATCCGGCATCAGGACCATCCGACCCACTCAAGGGGTCCCATGGGACATGGGCTGCTACCACTGTGGCCAAAAGGGCCACATACGGGCCCAGTGCCCCAGGCTCAGGGACAGACTGAGCAGGCCGAACCCACAGAGGGTTGACTGGGTAGAGACCCAGCCCGGCGAGAGGCAGCATTCCCAGGGAAGGGGGGCTGGCAGAGTACCACCTGCTAAGGAGGGAGGAGAGCCCCAGGCTAGCTTCTCTGGGGGGTCAGATGCCCCGGATTCAAAGTTCTCCGTTTACAGGGTTGGCGCGGGGCTGTCCCTGCGGAGCGAGTGCCTTGTTCCCCTGGAGGTGGATGGGAAGAAAGTTTATGGTTACTGGGACACGGGCGCAGAGGTGACACTGGCCCGGCCCGAGGTGGTGGCCCCAGATCGGGTGGTGCCCAACACCTTCCTGACCCTGACCGGGGTGGGCGGGACCCCATTCAAGGTTCCCGTAGCGAGGGTACACCTGAAATGGGGGGCCAAGGAGGGCCCCAAGGACGTGGGAGTGCACCACCATTTGCCCACTGAGGTGTTGATGGGGGGGGACCTAGAGGACTGGCCAAGCAGCCCCCAGACCGCCTTAGTTGTGACCCGCGGTCAGAGCCGGCGAGGGGCACTGCGCCCTGGCCTTGGGGGGGGTGCCTTGCCTGAGGCGCAGGACCCTAACCTGGTGGGGAGGGAACGCCCAGGGACGCGGCTCAGGGAGGCTGCAGCTTCGGACCCAGCGGGTGAGAAAGAGCAGGTGGCCATCCCCGTCCCAGCTGCTGAGTTCCAGGCCGAGTTACAGAGAGATCCCTCCTTGCGGAAGATAAGGGACCTGGCCGACCTCAATGCGGTACAGACCATGGGACGAGGTGGCCGGAAAAGGTTCCTGTGGGAGAAGGGGTTCCTGTACCGAGAATGGGCTCCCCCAGGGAAAATGGAGTCAGGGGGGATCAGGAGGCAGCTGGTGGTACCCCAGAAGTATCGCCGCCAGCTGCTGTGCCGGGCCCATGACATTCCCCTCGCAGGGCACCAGGGAACCTGGCGTACCCAGCAGAGGCTGCTACGGAGCTTTTACTGGCCTGGGGTCTTTGTTACTGTCCGACAGTACTGCGGATCCTGTGACCCCTGTCAGAGGGGGAGGAAGGCCGGGGACAAGGGGAAAACAGCTTTAGGACCCTTGCCCAGCATAGAGGAGCCTTTTCGGAGGGTGGCCAAGGTAAAAAGGGCGGCTCTAAACCAAGAGAGCCCAAAGCACAGACCTCCAGACTGGAGCGCTGGGAGAAGACCACAGCCCAGTTGGAGCCCCAGAGGTATGGGGGTGGGAAAAGGGCACAGGCCGCATAAACCTTCCCACATGCGAACTGCGAGTGCCATCGAGCACCCCCGACCTAAGGGGGGGCGTGAAACTGGAGGGGCCTGGTGTAATTCCCACCAAGGAACTGGAGGGATGCGGGGGCATCCATGGGAACGGGGGTAGGTTCGAACTTCCCCAGGTCACTGGCTAAAGTGACCCCGCTCAGTTCGGTCTCGAAGGGGGGAGAGATGTGACGAACTGGGACTGTTCTTGCTGGGGTGTGTGAATGCTGACAGGGGAGTGTGACTAGGATGGTCTGCATCGGGGGATGGGAGTCGGCCCAAGGGAACATACCTGAGCTTGTAACATGAGAACCCAGGAGGGGGTTGGAGGTCAGGTGACTCCGGGGCCCGGGAAACTGGACAAAGGCTGTGGGAGGGGTCGCTGAAGGCAGAGTGCGGGAAGCAGGCTGGAAGGAGGCTGGAGAGATGGCTGGGAGGCAGAGATGGCTCTGACCCCCCCCCCCAAAGGGGGGTGGGCTGGCATGCCCTGGGACCCCAAGCTGGACCTAACTGAGGGGGGCCCTGTTGTCTGTGCCTGCAAGACCTGTCTTGGACTGTATTCCTGTCATCCAAATAAACCTTCTGCTTTACTGGCTGGCTGAGAGTCATGGTGAATCGCAGGGAGCCAGGGGTGCAGGGCCCTGAGTTCCCCAATACTCCGTGACAGAGAGCGCAAGAGGGGAGGACTCCTGTCTCATGCTGAGAAAGAGGGACGATCGATGAGTTATCTTAAGTGCCTATACACAAATGCAAGAAGCCTGGGAAACAAGCAGGGAGAACTGGAAGTCCTGGCACAGTCAGGGAACTATGATGCGATTGGAATAACAGAGACTTGGTGGGATAACTCACATGACTGGAGTACTGTCATGGATGGATATAAACTGTTCAGGAAGGACAGGCAGGGCAGAAAAGGTGGGGGAGTTGCGTTGTATGTAAGAGAGGAGTATAACTGCTCAGAGCTCCTGTATGAAACTGCAGAAAAACCTGAGAGTCTCTGGATAAAGTTGAGAAGTGTGAGTAACAAGGGTGATGTCATGGTTGGAGTCTGCTATAGACCACCAGACCAGGGGGATGAGGTGGACGAGGCTTTCTTCTGGCAACTAGCAGAAGTTGCTAGATCGCAGGCCCTGGTTCTCATGGGAGACTTTAATCACCCTGATATCTGCTGGGAGAGCAATACAGCGGTGCACAGACAATCCAGGAAATTTTTGGAAAGTGTAGGGGACAATTTCCTGGTGCAAGTGCTGGAGGAACCAACTAGGGGCAGAGCTTTTCTTGACCTGCTGCTCACAAACAGGGAAGAATTAGTAGGGGAAGCAAAAGTGGATGGGAACCTGGGAGGCAGTGACCATGAGATGGTCGAGTTCAGGATCCTGACACAAGGAAGAAAGGAGATCAGCACAATACGGACCCTGGACTTCAGAAAAGCAGACTTTGACTCCCTCAGGGAACAGATGGGCAGGATCCCCTGGGAGAATAACATGAAGGGCAAAGGGGTCCAGGAGAGCTGGCTGTATTTTAAAGAATCCTTATTGCGGTCGCAGGAACAAACCATCCCGATGTGTAGAAAGAATAGTAAATATGGCAGGCGACCAGCTTGGCTAAACAGTGAAATCCTTGCTGATCTTAAACGCAAAAAAGAAGCTTACAAGAAGTGGAAGATTGGACAAGTGACCAGGGAGGAGTATAAAAATATTGCTCAGGCATGCAGGAGTGAAATCAGGAAGGCCAAATCACTCTTGGAGTTGCAGTTAGCAAGAGATGTTAAGAGTAACAAGAAGGGTTTCTACAGGTATGTTAGCAACAAGAAGAAAGTCAAGGAAAGTGTGGGCCCCTTACTGAATGAGGGAGGCAACCTAGTGACCGAGGATGTGGAAAAAGCTAATGTACTCAATGATTTTTTTGCCTCTGTCTTCACGAACTAGGTCAGCTCCCAGACTGCTGCACTGGGCAGCACAATATGGGGAGAAGGTGACCAGCCCTCTGTGGAGAAAGAAGTGGTTCAGGACTATTTAGAAAAACTGGACGTGCACAAGTCCATGGGGCCGGATGCGCTGCATCCGAGGGTGCTAAAGGAGTAGGCGGGTGAGATTGCAGAGCCATTAGCCATTATTTTTGAAAACTCATGGCGATCGGGGGAGGTCCCGGATGACTGGAAAAAGGCTAATGTAGTGCCCATCTTTAAAAAAGGGAAGGAGGAGGATCCGGGGAACTACAGGCCAGTCAGCCTCACCTCCGTCCCTGGAAAAATCATGGAGCAGGTCCTCAAGGAATCAATTATGAAACATTTAGAGGAGAGGAAAGTGATCAGGAACAGTCAGCAGGGATTCACGAAGGGGAAGTCGTGCCTGACTAACCTAATTGCCTTCTATGATGAGATAACTGGCTCTGTGGATGAGGGGAAAGCAGTGGATGTGTTATTCCTTGACTTTAGCAAAGCTTTTGATACGGACTCCCACAATATTCTTGCCGCCAAGTTAAAGAAGTATGGGCTGGATGAATGGACTGTAAGGTGGATAGAAAGCTGGCTAGATCTTCGGGCTCAACGGGAAGTGATCAATGACTCCATGTCTAGCTGGCAGCCGGTTTCAAGCGGAGTGCCCCAAGGGTCGGTCCTGGGGCCGGTTTTGTTTAATATCTTTATTAATGATCTGGAGGATGGTGTGGACTGCACTCTCAGCAAGTTTGCAGATGACACTAAACTAGGAGGCGTGGTAGATACATTAGAGGGTAGGGATCGGATACAGCGGGACCTAGACAAATTAGAGGATTGGGCCAAAAAAAACCTGATGAGGTTCAACAAGGACAAGAGCAGAGTCCTGCACTTAGGACGGAAGAATCCCACGCACTGCTACAGACTAGGGACCAAATGGCTAGGTAGCAGTTCTGCAGAAAAGGACCTAGGGGTCACAGTGGACAAGAAGCTGGATATGAGTCAACAGTGTGCTCTTGTTGCCAAGAAGGCTAATGGCATTTTGGGATGTATAAGTAGGGGCATTGCCAGCAGATCGAGGAACGTGATCGTTCCCCTTTATTCGACATTGGTGAGGCCTCATCTGGAATACTGTGTCCAGTTTTGGGCCCCACATTACAAGAAGGATGTGGAAAAATTGGAAAGAGTCCAACGGAGGGCAACAAAAATGATTAGGGATCTGGAGCACATGACTTATGAGGAAAGGCTGAGGGAACTGGGATTGTTTAGTCTGCAGAAGAGAAGAATGAGGGGGGATTTGATAGCAGCCTTCAACTACCTGAAGGGGGGTTCCAAAGAGGATGGAGTTCGGCTGTTCTCAGTGGTGGCAGATGACAGAACAAGGAGCAATGGTCTCAAGTTGCAGTGGGGGAGGTCCAGGTTGGATATTAGGAAACACTATTTCACTAGAAGGGTGGTGAAGCACTGGAATGCGTTACCTAGGGAGGTGGTGGAGTCTCCTTTCTTGGAGGTTTTTAAGGCCCGGCTTGACAAAGCCCTGGCTGGGATGATTTAGCTGGGAATTGGTCCTGCTTTGAGCAGGAGGTAGGACTAGATGACCTCTTGAGGTCCCTTCCAACCCTGATATTCTAGGATTCTATATTCATTTTAATATCATAATTAATATGAGAACTTCTAGTACTAATATTCATATTGTAATTTCTTATTCCAAAAATATTGTTCTAGACTTTCAATGGGACTTAGACACTGAAATCACTTAGATACTTTTGAAAATGTTACTCTTAGTGTCTAAAATTAGGCACCTAAATCTTTACTTAGGTATCAAAGTAAGTGGCTTTATTCTCAGAGGTGCTGAGAACCTACAGTCCCCATTGATTTCAGAAGTAATTATGGGAGCTTGGCATCTCCGAAAATCAGCCCACTCATTTAGCCATCACATCTTGAAAGACGTCCTGACCAGACAAGAGGAAGCAACCAGACAAGATCACTGTGACAAACGTGAGACCTTGCAAGCATGGAAACTTCAAAGACTGTTCTACTGAGATGTGATAGCCACTATGGGCACAGGGGATGTTCACAGACTGCTGTATCAATAATCGGTATATGCAGCTGTGTGTTTCTGGCTCGCTGAGTGAGTTTTCAGCAGAATCTGGACTCACTGCGGGGTGGGGAGGGTAATGAATGCAAGTCCCAATGCCAGTTACTCAGACACCCAGCACCTTTGAAGCTTTGGTCCTGGGGAGAAGTAGCACTGATTGGTTTTACCTGGTCCTGGAGGCCTGACGACAAAGGCCCCAAATAGTATAACGATTCAGCCTGATCTGACTTAGGTCAGACTCGCTCTGGACCAGTGTATGGACCTACCAGGACTCCCTGTGGATGATGGGTGACACTGGCTAAGGTTAATATCTGTGCTGTCTATTGTTTTAGGATAGGTTTTCTTTGACATACACTTGTACTAAATCAAGATACTGTGTTCTGTGAAAGCTGGCTAGTCACTGGTAACCCTGTCATTATCCCTGGGGGAGAGCAGAACTGCAGGTGCTAACCTAAAGTCAGACCTGCTAGGGTAGTCACAGGGAATTGCTGGGGGACTGCAGCCCTAAAATTGTGGTCTGGAGGGAGAGGGACAGGGGTTATAGAATCATAGAATATCAGGATTGGAAGGACCTCAGGAGATCATCTAGTCCAACCCCCTGCTCAAAGCAGGACCAACCCCAACTAAATCATCCTGCTCATAGTGGGATGATGGCTGGAGGCCAGGAAGGGGGAACAGGTGCAGTTAACCCCAAAACTGGGACAATCTCCATTGGGTTCAGCTGAATCCTGGGCAATGCCTGGGATGATGAGAACCTGAAGTTCCTAATATCACCCATGCTCTAGCACATCATTTTTCCTTCCCACACAGGAGCACTCCACATTACGCTTCCTTTTTTTCTTGTTTTGCCTTCCGTCTCATGAGAGTCTAGCTTAGGCAGCCAGAAAAACTCCACCTTTGCAACTCTGCTGTACTGAAAGAGACAACCTGAGAGCCATGCTTTCACCCCAGCCAGTAACAGCTAAATCTCAGGTTAATAAGTAGAGCTGCGTGAAACCTTTTGTCTGAACCTCTTTTTCCAGTAAAAAATGCAGATTTAGGCTGACTAAAACATTTTGCGAATTTATGTTAATTTTGCAGAATTATTTTGGTGAAAAACAAACCAACAAACATGCAGAAAAAAGGAAATTGTTTTGTTTTGACATTGTTGAATGGAAACATTTGATTTCTCAATTCAAAATGACTTTTTTTTTAAATTTTCTTCAATTTTATTTAAAATATATAAAAACATTTTAAAAGCTCCAAAACAAAATGAAATGTTACATTTCATGTCAAACACTTCATGTCACTGAAAAAAAAATTTTATAGGCCAAAATTTTGAATTTTTTTTCATTCAGGGTTACCTAAAACATTCCCCCCCGCCAAATTTTTTGGAACTGCCAGCAAAATTAAAAGTCAGTTCTTTGCACTGCTCTACTAATAAAACTCTTGGAATTTGCAGCTGCTAAATGGCAAATAATAGGGACAGAAGCTGGGCCTTCTTATATTTCTTCTCCTGTGTGTGTCTGCTTTGTTTTGTCTTGTCTTTAAAAGAAACAGGACTGGAATTCAACACCCCCAAAGCAACCATCTTACTGTATCTACCTCATGTCCCCAACAAGGTCATTCAATCCTTCTTCAGCACCAGAGCCCAAGGATAGTCCAGCCAGGAACAAACATTTCTAGAGTGTCTAGATGACCATTTACACCCCTGCTATAGCTGGCAAACAAGTCACTTGTCTGATATGGCCAAGATCTCTAGTTTAGACAAAGGTGAGGAGATTTTCCACTAAAGAAAATGCTGTACAGAGAAAGGGAGTATGGGAAGCAGCCACAATGAAAGTCTTATTTAGTTCTTTCAGTTGTAAATGCTTTAAGAGTTTTCCTTTCCCTTCTCCTTCCCCTGTGTTTTTAATAGAAGGTTAAAAGGATTTATGTTCTCTCCCCGCCCTTTAATGGAAAAGGGGCAGTGATCAGTAATAATTCTGACACAAACCCGCTTACCATAAGTAAGTGTTTAGTGCTGCAACTATATACAAGAGCCTTCAATCTCCTCAACCATTGCTGGCCCCAACATACGCCCTCTATCAATGCAACAGGGAAAATGAATCTCACAGCTTTGTTGACAAAGATTTTTTATATGAGCTACATTTTCCTCACCGGGAATCATAGGTAGTGTTTCAAATAATGGCAATTTCAGCATCCTTTTAATATTCTGATCATTAAAACCAGCCACCTGCTTGAGCCAGTGCTAAAACTGTCCAATTTCATGGCATAACGTGATTTTTTTTCTGGAGCAGAGGGAGGGAAATAACCATTAGATACTTTTCAGTTTCTTAGATGAGCCATTTTAAAGGCTTTTAATCTGTAAATTGATGATAATTACTCCCTGACCTCCTTTGTAGGACACTTTGAGTATGTCTACACTGCAATAAATAATTCCCGGCACCAAGTCTGAGAGCCATGGTCAATTGACTAGGGCTCGGACTGTGGAGCTAAATACTGCTGTGTAAACATTTGGGATCAGACTAGACCCCAGGCTCTGAGACCCTCCCTCCTTGTGGGCTTTCACAGCCTGGATTCCAGACCAAGCCAAAATGTCTGCCCTGCAATTTGTAATCCTGGAGATAGAGCCCTGTGAGCTGATTTGTGCCTCCTGCTGCCCTGCCGTGGGTCTTTTGTTGCAGTGTAAATGTTCCCTTTGAGATCTAGTGATGGGAATTGCTATATAAGAACTATTTCCTCTTTTGTGTAGGTGTGACACTCTGTATCTCGGGGGAACACCCTGCAACCCCATGTTCATCCTTGTAATATAATTGCGTGGTATCCAATGCAAAGTTTGTCATGTCGGGTGTCTTCAGAAGGTTTATGATGCACTGAGCATTGTTGTTACAATAATGTTATAGGTAGTAATTTCATCTATATAGTTGTGAGGCTGAAAATGTGTCCTCATGGCTTAAAACAAGCCCAGGCAAAACTCTCCAGGAACAGAGGGGCAGTTCACACCTCATCGAGGCATATATGGGATGAACCCAGCCCAGCCTCACAGGAACAAAGGACACTGGCGTAGGCAGCAACAAAGGATCTGTTGGACTCTCAAGTGAGTCACCCCCTTTCCCTTCCTTTGGTCAGTTTGGGACTACGATGAGGTAATGCTCACCTGACACTGAAGGGGGGGTGGGGGCAAAGCCAAGGGCTGGTCTACACTGGGGGGGGATCGATCCAAGATACGGAACTTCAGCTACGCGAATAGCATAGCTGAAGTCGAAGTATCTTGGATCGAATTACCTGGGGTCCAGACGGCGCGGGATCGACGGCCGCGGCTCCCCCGTCGACTGCGCTACCGCCGCTCGCTCTGGTGGAGTTCCGGAGTCCACGGTGAGCGCGTTCGGGGATCGATATATCGCGTCTTAACGAGATGTGATATGTCGATCCCAGATAAATCGATTGCTACCCACCAATACAGCGGGTAGTGAAGACGTACCCCCAGAGGGAAGAAAGAACATGATAATGAGGTGCTTTTGCATCAGTACCCTGCTACAATTCCTTACAGAAATAGAACTGTTAAATAACAAGTCGAAGTTATTGATAAATATATTCAAGACCACCAAGATCATGAAATTCTTAACATTTGACAGATTTCCCCCCTTAACTATAATGATCTTGTCAGGATTTTTACCTTGAAATTAATTATATTTATTCTCACTTTTGCCTTCAACATAGAGGTTTTTTTTTTTGCCTGTGTACTATGAAGACATAGCAAAATAGATTTAAAAAATAGAATTATGACTAGAAATAGATATAACAACAGTGAACATATTAAAGTCAGTAAACATCAACAGCCTTCGAGTTGAATTCAATACATTACCTTGACGCTGAATGATTGCAGATCAGTGTTTCTCCCTTTCTTTCAGTCCATGGATCACTTCACCAGAGAATCCCTCATGGACCAGCGTCTCTCTAAAGCTACTGGTCCCAAGTGCTTGGGTCATCAACTGTTTTATTCTTGGATTCTGGAGAATCACTAGTGTATTGGAATATAAAAATGAAACTAAGTTATGACTTACATAACTAAGGTCTGACTCTTTGCCTAATTGTACTGCCACTAGTTCTCACATTTTTATCATAGTGTTTACAGCAATGAAGCCCATTTCTGCTGGGTTCATTCAGTGTCTGAAGTAGCATGTTACCATCAATGTGCAGCAATTCCTGCTTACTAATTAATCATTGAATAATTGAATAACCAATACTTCAGTGATTAATAGGGGTCATGAGCTATACTGGTGAATGAATAGTATCTTTGCTATAAAACGTCAGTGTTCGGCATTCAGATTTTGTTTTATATCTTTCATGCAAACATTTGTAAATAAAAATACAATTTTATATATTTTAAATAAATGGGATGGAGGACCCACCACATTCACAAATTAAAGAGGGAAGCAAATATTCTTTTTTTCATACAAAAAGCCATTTTTGGGGATAAACAGTATCAATTCCTGATTTTCTGTTCCTCCTTTGCACTTTGGTGCACCCAGTGAGCATTGTGCTATGGCTGATGTTTATGTTTAAGAATCGTTGGCAGACTGGTCATTTGAAATGAAAAGGTGCCTGGGCTCAAGCAATTTTTTTAATTTCATAACTGATGCGGCCAGCCTAGAGGTGCTGGGGCTCAATCCTGGCAAGCCCTGGCACAAATGAATCCCTGGGAGAGACCCCACTGCACCTGGGTTCCACAGCCCACTGGCAACATGAGCTGGAGGCTCCTTCATGGAGCCCTGAGGTGTTCACAGACAGCAGTGGCCTGCCTCTCACACATCCCTGCCCCTTCTGCAGCTGGGGTTCAGCACCTCGACCATCCCCTTCAGATCTGGCTTCTCTTCTCCCCTCCCCTGGTTATTTATGGTCACCCTGCCCAAAGCCTCAGGAAGCCCAGGGACCTCTTCATAAGCTTGGCCTGGCATTGGCCCAGCTCAGCCTATGCAGCTCTCTCCTTTTCCTCATTCCCTCACAAGTCCAGGCAGAGCTCCCCAGGCAGCATCCAGTCACTCCCCAGACATCTCCTCAGAGCAGCAGGCATAATTCATGGTTCTCTGCCTGATGACCCCACTGGCACTCTCTGGCTTAGCCCTGTCCTTCTTGTGTTCTCCCCAGTAATTAGTTGATCTCTGTTCCTTTTTTCTCACCCTTCCCTTCCTCGGGGGGGGGGGGGGGAGTGGGCACTGCTGTCTGGCAGGCTCAGGCCAAGGGAGGGGAAGAATGAAGGCCCCAGGAAGAGACCTAGCCTGGGAGGGATTTTTCAATCTGTGCTGCATCATTTTTCCTTCAGAGTCCAGCTCCTGCCCCTCAGCAAGTGAGCCAGGGCAGCCATGGGCAAGGGGAGCCCTGGCAGTACGGCTCCAATGGACTGATGCTGCTATGGAGCTAGGATGGGCATCAAGGAGCAGAGTCAGTGTAGAACATACGAACGTAAGAACGGCCATACTGGGTCAGACCAAGGGTCCATCCAGCCCAGCATCCTGCCTGCTGATAGTGGCCAATGCCAGGTGCCCCAGAGGGAGTGAACCTAATAGGCAATGATCAAGTGATCAAGCCCAGGGGCTCTGCACAGATGGCTAGGATCAGTGCAGGTCCCTGAGGCTTTCACTGGTTTGTGGATAGGTCCTGCAGCCTTTTCACAAAGGGCCAACCCTGACCACTCCCCCCATGCGATGATGTGGGGAAAGGTCTAGGAGGGGCCCAAACAGACCTGCTCTGCGCCACAAAGTGAACAACAGAGCGAGCTAACACAATGTCACCGGCTCCTGCGATTTTATTGTGAGTCTCGTGATACTTGGTGTTTGACAGAGAACCCCAGCTCCTGGAGTCAGGTGACTAGGTGAGAGACTCAGTTTTTATTTAAACAAAAAAAGTCAGTTTTTAAGCCCTCCTGGTTGCAGACAGAAGCTTGAAAGTGAGTGCGGCCAGAAGTCTTGGGAGAAAATGTGTTTTGTTTCGGTTTTTTTAAATAAATTTCATGGTGTTTTGGGGGCCAGGTTCATGACTTTCTAACATTTGGGGTCAGCAATCCTGGTAACATGATGCCAACCATAACTGATCCTGGTCCAAATAGCCAGTCCACCATATCATCTATTTACCAGCTGGCTTGCCTGGTTTCTCCTGCCAGGGGGCAAATGCAAGGGGTCTCCTCAGGGGATGGATGTGGCTGGGAACATCAGGGGCTGGATAGGGGACGGAGTGGAGGAGTAGGAGTTCAAAAATCCCCAAGCAGACCAGAAGGCATGATTTATTTTTTATCTTTTGGGGGCCAGGCTCATGATTTTCTGTGCTCCTATGCTTGTGGTTGGCTATACTGGTATTTCAAATCCCTCTTCTACAACCAGAATGCTGCTGAGTATCTTCCTATGGGGGTAGGCAGGGTGGTAGGAGGATTTGGGGCTGTCAGCCGGACAGAGGGGAGGGGAGTGGAGGGGAGGAGACTGTGCAAAGCAGAGGGAAATTGTCCTTTTGAGAAATTGCTGATTTCTGCCTGTCTTTCTTGTTAGTGATTGCAAGGGGCGCAGTATGGCAGTGAGGCCGTTTCATTACAATAGCTAGAATGACTAGACCAACTCACCACAGGCTGCTTGCCCCACACAGCATCCCGCATGGGCACGTACAATTTATGGCTTCAACTTTGTTTTTAATTGTATAAAATGGCAGCAAAATTTCAGACTGTCCTAGTGGAGCAGACCTAGGTGCCCTCATTTTAGTGTCTCCCCCACAGCCTCCCAGAGCCTCCCAGCAGGGTCAGCTGTAAGCTAGGTTTGAAGAGATTCCCAGGTCACCTCAGGGCCATTAACTGCCTGATCTGACTCCCAAAAGAAGCCAGTCCCAACGCCTCGGCATTTACTGTCCTAGGGACTCTGTGCCCATGGCAAGGAGTGAAACGGCACAGGAGGCAGGTGTGAGAGCACCAGGCTCTGCTGCAAGGGCTGCTCTGTGCTGCAGACTCAGCCTTGTGAGAGGAGCTGGTCTCAGTGTGATGGAGGGGTAGGGTTACCATACGTCCGGATTTTCCCGGACACGTCCGGCGTTTTGGGCTCCAAATTCCCGTCCGGGGGGAAATCCCCAAAAGCCGGACATGTCTGGGAAAATCGGGACATGCGGGCCGGCGGCCGGCGGTCAGCGGTGCCGGGCCGGGGGCTCGGGGGCTCGGGAGCCAGCGGTGCCGGGCCGGGGACTCGGGGGCCGGCGGCTCGGGGGCTCGGGGGACGGAGGTCGGCCGGGCCGGGCCGGGGGCTCGGGGGCCGGCGGTGCCGGGCCGGCGGTCGGCGGTGCCGGGCCGGGGGCTCGGGGGCCGGCGGTGCCGGGCCGGGGGCTCGGGGGCCGGCGGTCGGCGAGGCTGGGCCGCGGGTGCTCGGCCGGGGGCCCGGGGGCCGGTAGTGCTGGGCGGGCCGGAGGTGCTCGGCCGGGGGCCGGGCCGGGGACTGGCAGTGCTGGGCAGGCCGACCCGGTCTAGGGTTACCATATTTTGAGCCTCCAAAAGGAGGACACTCCACGGGGCCCCGCCCATGCCCCCCCGCCCCAACTCCGCCCCTTCTCCAAAGTCCCCGCCCCAACTCCGCCCCCTCCCCTGCTTCCCACGAATATTTGATTCACGGGAAGCCTGAAGCAGGTAAGGAGGGTGTGGGGGGAGGAGGCGCGTCTCCAGCCTGGGTCGGCTAGGGTTACCATTCGTCCGGATTTACCCGGACATGTCCTCCTTTTTGTGCTAAAAATAGCGTCCGGGGGGAATTTGTAAATCACTCAAAATGTCCGGGATTTCCCCCCCCCCCCCGGCAGAGCAGAGCGAGCGGCTGGGAGGGCTGCAGGAAAGTCACGGGCTGGACTCCGGAGCAGCTGTAGAGGAGCTCCTCCTCCTCCCTCCCTCCCTGCATTCTGAGCCGGCAGCTCCTCCCCGGCAGCCCCGCGCCCGGCTCCAGCAGCACTGTGCAGGGCCAGGGACCATGTTGTGTGTTGTGCTGGGGAGCGCAGCCACATGTCCGGCTCGCACAGAGCCCAACACCCTGTTCTGAGCAGCAGGGTAAGGGGGCCAGGGGGGCAGGAGAAGGGGCAGGGAGGTTCTGGAGGGGGCAGTCAAGAAACGGGGGGGTCGGGAGTTCGGGGGGGGCTTTTTGGGGGGAGTGGAGAAAGTTTTGGGCAGTCAGGGTACAGGTAGGGGGTAGGGTCCTGGGGGGCAGTTGGGGGGGGTCTTAGGAAGGAGCAGTTAGGGGATAAGGAACAGGGAGGCTTAGGTAGGAGGTGGGGTTCTGGAGGGCAGTTAGGAGCAGGGGTCCCAGGAGGGGGCAGTCAGGGGACAAGGAGCGGGAGGGGTGGGGGGTTGGGAGTTCTGGGGGGGAGCTGTCAGGGAGCAGGAGTGGGGAGAGGGATCGGAGCAGTCAGGGGACAGGGAGCAGAGGGGTTTAGATGGGTTGGGAGTTCTGGGGGGGCTGTCAGGGGGTGGGGAGTGGTTGGATGGGGCGTGGGAGTCCCAGGGGTCTGTCTGGGGGTGGGGGGGTGGATAAGGGTTGGGGCAGTCAGGGGACAAGAGGCAGGGAGGCTTAGATAGGGGGTGGAGTCCTGGGGTGCAGTTAGGGGCAGAGGTCCCAGGAGGGGGCAGTCAGGAGACAAGGAACGGGGGGAGGGTTGAGGGTTCTGGGGGGGTGGGAAGTGGGAGGGGCAGGGGCGGGGCTCCTCCCATCCTCTTTTTTGCTTGCTGAAATATGGTAACCCTATGGAGGGGGAATGGGGAGAGCTGGGGAAGGGGATCTGGTAGCTGGGCCAGGGGAAGGGGAGTGAGACCCCTGCCCCAGGACTGTGTGAGCAATGGGCCCTGGCTGGGTGAAGGAAACCCACTCACAGGAAGGAGCCATGCAGCTTTTTGCCCCTCTCCATGTTAGCTCCACCCCAGCCTCTTGCCTACCCCTTCTATCTTTGCACCTTCCTCCATGCCTGGAACGCCCACCCTGACCTACTGCCCCAGGCCTGCAGACTTCTCCTCCTCCTCCTTGCTTACACCCATTAGTGAGCCCCTAAACCCAGCCCAGCCTGGAAGCTCCCAGGACAGGGACCATACGACATGCCCAGGGCACTGAGGGGGCTACAGAAATAACATGGGAGTAACCCCAGTAATTCTTCAGACAGAGCAAAGGGGTAAATAAACCAAGACCCAGAGAGTGTGGGGGTGGGGGAGAGACAGAAGGGCTGAAAGCGGAGCTGGGGGAAATAATGTACTGCATGTGTTGTATCCAGTGAGCTCAGCTTCTGTTCCAGTTTCTCAGCTGCCCACAAACTGACCACAATTTTTTCAGATTTATTTGTTATTCAAAAATATTTGCTAAATACGTTTGTCAAATACATTGATCTGCATGGGTTAGTTCTGATTGGACACACAGGTCACATGGGATTGTTTCTGAGTCCTGAATGGATGAATTTAATTCTTATAAACAGGATTTTGGTGCAAATATTTGTGATTCAGGCTTTGGTGGGTTTCCTTGCATTGTGAGAGTTATGCATATGCTTGTTAGATTAGGGCCTTAATTTTCAAACATTGCTTCCCATGAATATTTTATAACATTCAGCAGAAATCCCTGGTTTGCATGGCCATTCCTACCAGGAAGCGCCTTCGACTGATTATACCTGGGGCGAATAGAGAAGGGGCAGGATCACAGCTGAAGGGAGTTCATGGGAGCCAGGCACCTCACTCACACAGGCACTCTTGAAAATACCACTCGGCTTCTGTCTGAATCTTTAAGTGCCTAAATAGCTTTACAAACCTGGGACAGAGACTAAGGGCAGAGTTTGGAAGGTCTGTGGGCACCTAAAGATGCAGTTGGGTGTCTAGTGGGATTTTCAACAGCATCGAGGTGCCTAACTCCCATTGGAAGCTCAGTGCCCAGACACCTTTGAAAATCCCACTAGATACCTATCTGCATCTTTAGACATCAAAACACCTTTGAAACTTTGGGCCCAAGTGACTTGCCTAAGGCCACCCAGGGCGTCTGTAGCAGGGCAAGGAATTGTGCAGCCTGACACTGGAACTTCTTTCAGAGCTGCACCTGAAGCATCTCAGAGCCCCTGAGCTCTGTCAGCACAGGCAGTGGAGTGTTTAATTATCATTTCCTATCAGTGTTTTCTGGAGCACATGGGCTCAGCCTTGCTATTACCCCAACTCAGGGCCTCTCTGTCAGATAAGAGTTCAATGATGTGCAATAAAAAAGGAGACTCTGACCCCCAGAGGCTCCCACTGGACATCGCTCCCCTCTGCAGCTCAATCAACTGATGCTTATTGTTACCCTTTGTCCCTGATGCTCGTCACTTGCCCCTTTCTGCTGCTGTTATCCAAGGTCATCATCTCAGCTGGATTGTAAATGATGGGGGAGGGGAGAATGCCCTGAGTAATGATCGGGAACAGTTGGACAGTAACTAGGGTGTCTTGATAGCTTTTCCCCTTAATTTTTAAATAGGATTTTTCTCTCCCATTCTCACCTCTTTCCTTGGAAACAATAATATGGCCACATAAAAGAACAGCTGATAAAATCACATTGTTAGTTTCTCTTTGCTCCTTCCTCTTCAGGAACTTGGGGTTTGCCACATTCAAAGTGAAAGCTGCACCTGAGTCTTATCTGAGCCTGGATTGGGCTGGGCTGTGAACGTCAGACTCTGGACCACCGTGTCCCTGCAGAATCACTCGGGTCAGCGCAAGGGCTGTTGTTACTTTCTGACATTTTCATTTTCAGGGACAGGGTGGCAGAAACCCAGAGGAGATTTCACAGAGGAGACAGAACTTTGTGAGCTCAGCTCAGTGCCCCCCTGTAACAATAGCCCAGGGGTTGCTAGGACCCTAACAATGCACATAGCAATACACAGGTGATGAGCTGTGCGCTAGGGTCAGTTCCAAGGCCCAGAGAGTCTCAGATACGTCAGAGCCCACTGATAAGAAATGTCATAAGAACATAAAACTGGCCACTTTGGGTCAGACCGGTGGTCCATCTAGCCCAGTATCCTGTCTTCCAACAGTGGCCAATGCCAGGTGTCCCAGAGCGAATGAACAGAACAGGTAATCATCAAGTGATCCATCCCCTGTTGCCCATTCCCAGCCTCTGGCAAACAGAGGCTAGGGACACTTCAAGAGCATGGTTTTGTATCCCTGCCCACCCTGGCTAATAGCCATTGATGGATCTATCCTCCATTAACTTATCTAGTTCTTTTCTGAACCCTGTTATAGTCTTGGCCTTTACAATATCCTCTGGCAAGGAGTTCCACAGGTTGATTGTGCATTGTGTGAAGAAATACTTCCTTATATTAGTTTTAAAGCTGCTGCCTATTAATTTCATTTGGTGACCACTAGTTCCAAATGTGGGATTGGAAGGGCCCTGGAGATGTCAACAAGTCCCAGGGCCGCCCAGAGGATTCAGGGAGCCTTGGGCAAAGCGGGGGAGCTGCAGCACTTGTACTCACCCGGCGGCGGTCCGGGTCTTCAGTGGCATTTCGGCGGCGGGGGGCCCTTCAGTCGCTCCGCGTCTTCGGCAGCACTGAAGGACCCCCCACCGCCGAAATGCCACCAAAGACCTGGACCACCACCGGGCCAGGGCTCGCGGGGCCCTTGCAGGGCCTGGGGCAAATTGCCCCACTTCTCCCCCACCCCGGGTGGCCCTGCCAAGTCCAGCCCCCTGCACTGAGGCAAGGTCCAATAAACTGACAGGGGTTCACCCTTGTCTCTGGGTGCAGTGGGGGAGGGGCATCCTCAGACAAGGCTTTGTGCAGACCTCATTTTGCTGCTCACAGGAGGCAATGCTGGGTAAGCCGAGGGCAGCAGAGAACAGCAGGAGGGAAGGGAGAGGGACTCAGCAGGGAGCCCAGCAGGGACATGGGGTGCTGGGCACACAGGTACTATTGCTGAGATGTAACGTGTTTGTCTATAATGCAGCTGCCACATTCAATAGGAGCAAGGCAGAGTATAGCACAGGGGAAGAGGGGTATGTGTGTGTGTGGTGGGGGGGGAGGGGGCAGCCAGAGTTGGTGTGCCAGGCTGGGCTGTCACCATGTGCATTTTCGGTGAGACCTTGCTAGAAAGGGATTAGGCAGAGGCAGCAGGCCCAGTAGTTAGAGCAGGAGATCTCTGGGAAGGATCCACTGCTGCAGGGAATCTGTGGGGGCGTGGGGGTGGCTGAAGGCAGAAGCCAGCAGAGCCATGTGCCAGGAATCTGCCCAGGCAATAACTCCAGGCCTGCCTGGCTCTGGGGCATGTCTACACTGGCTGTACTGCCGAGTTTGGCCAGCCAGGCTGGGGGGAAGCAGCCAGGCCTACGGCCCTTCTCTGGGTGGGGAGGAGAGGGGGCAGTGGCTGCAGGCAGGAGAGGGGGTGGCTGAAGAATCCACATGTGACACAAAGGTATTATATCTCTCCCCTCCCCGAAATCCCATTGCCTCCTGCTTCTCATTCAGGTGTTGGCCCTCACTCATTTGCTGGCCCCAAATGCAGTGTGTGTGTGTGGTGTGTGTATGTCATGTGAGGAGGGCAAGGGTTGTACTGGTACCGCGGGGCTGTATGGGACCCCAATGTCTCTGGGCCCCCTAGAGCACACACTGGTCAGTAACCCTGGCCCAGATCAGCAGCCTCTTGTATCGCCTCTTGTGTCACCCTCTTGTAATGTCAGAGGCGGCAGCTCCCCTCCCGTGAGAACGGCTTCGGGATGCTGGGGGAGGGGAAGGGGAGCTCTTCCTGTGGCAGCCCTGATCAACTGTTCAGCCCCAGGATGTGGGAAGAGCAGCGTGATGGAGGGATGGAGCTTCCTGTATTATCAAGGGACAGGTTCCAGACTGTCCAGAATCACATCACCATGAGAACATCGTGTGCTAGTTGCTGACACGGCCTGGCTGTGGATTGGAGCTGCGCAGGGAGCCCCATGTACCTGTATGCAAGGGAGCGCCTGTGGGGGGCAGCTGCTGCAATGGGTAGGCTGGGAGGCTGTGGGCTGAGGAGATGGTTCAGCCTCGTCTATGCAGCAAGATGAGCAGCAGCCCCTCCTGCCAAGTGGAGATGCAGCGGATAGTAGCAGAGAATGCTTTCCCCAGGAGAGATGACACCAGCTCCCTGACGGGAACAAATTGTACCAACAAAAGGGCCACAGGGCGGCTTTTTCTGGCATACCTATGTGGGCTGGGGGTGAGGCGGGTTCAAACTCCTAAGCAAGCTAGCTTTGCCAACACAACATTTATCTGTAGACCAAGCCACAATCTCTCGGGGCCTCCATAACACTGACACTGTCCATTGTAAGGGACTCGGTACAGTGGTGAGGCCCTTTCAGAACAAGAACGACTAGGCCAGCTCAACGCAGGCTGCCCCCCCACACACACACTCACAGAGTCCCACATGGGCACTTGCAATTTTTGTCCTCAATTTTTTTTTAAATCGTATAAAATTCAGAGAATTGCAGCAGGATTTCAGAATGTCCTGGGGCCTAGGGCCCCTCATTTTAGCACCTCCCACACAATCTCCAAGAGCATCCCAGTGGCATCAGCTCCAAGTCAGGGGGATTCCCAGATTCCCTCAGGGCCACTCCCAAAGGAAGCCAGTCCCGGGGGCCCAGTGAGTGCGACGTGGCCAGTGAGTGTTAGGGAACGTCCTGCCATTTACTGCCCTAGGGACTCTTTGCTCATGAGGAGGAGTGAAACAGCCACAGGGAGCAGGACTGAGACCACCAAAGCGTTGCTGTACCCATCATGGAATCATAGAATATCAGGGTTGGAAGAGACCTCAGGAAGTCATCTAGTCCAACCCCCTGCTCAAAATAGGACCAACACCAAATAAATCATCCCAGCCAAGGCTTTGTCAAGATGGGCCTTAAAAGGATGGTGTCATGAATATAAAGGGAAGGGTGACCACCTTTCTGTATACAGTGCTATGGGGTCCCTCCTGGCCAGAGGCACAAAATCCTCTTACCTGTAAAGGGTTAAGAAGCTCAAGCTGGCACCTGACCAAAAGGATCAATAAAGGGACAAGATACTTTCAAATCTGGGTGGGGGGGAAGGCTTTGTCTGTCTGTTCTGTGTGCTTGCTGGAGTCAGATCAAGGAAGCAAGCAATCCAACTCCTATAGAGTTAGTAAGTATTTAGCAAGGAAATGTGTTAGTTTACTTTTATTTTGGCTTGTGTTTTCCTTTGTGTAAGAGGAGGTTTATGCCTGGTTTTGCATCTGAAGAAGTGAGGTTCTTACCCACGAAAGCTTATGCTCCCAATACTTCTGTTAGTCTCAAAGGTGCCACAGGACCCTCTGTTGCTTTTTACAGATTCAGACTAACACGGTGTCATAACTATAAAGGGAAGGGTAATAGCTGTCCTGTGTACAGTACTATAAATCCCTCCTGGCCAGAGACTCCAAAATCCTTTTCCCTGTAAAGGGTTAAGAAGCTCAGGTAACCTGGCTGGCATCTGACCTAAAGGACCAATAAGGGGACAAGATACTTTCAAATCTTGGGGGGGGGAAGGCTTTTGTTTGTGTTCTTTGTTTTGGGACGGTGTTCGTTCTCCGGGAATGAGAGGGACCAGACATCAATCCAGGTTCTCCACATCTTTCTAAACAAGCCTCTCCTATTTCAAACTTGTAAGTAAATAGCCAGGCAAGGCGTGTTAGTTTTCCTTTGTTTTTCTCAACTTGTAAATGTACCTTTTACTAGAGTGTTTATCTTTGTTTGCTGTACTTTGAACCTGAGACTAGAGGGGAGTCCTCTGAGCTCTTTAAGTTTGATTACCCTGTAAGGTTAATTTCCATACTGATTTTACAGAGATGATTTTTACCTTTTTCTTTAATTAAAAACCTTCTTTTTAAGAACCTGATTGATTTTTCCTTGTTTTAGATCCAAAGGGGTTTTGGATCTTGATTCACCAGGAGTTGGTGGGAGGAAGGAGGGGGGATGGTTAATTTCTCCCTGTTGTAGATCCCAGGGGGGGGTTGGAACTGATTCACCAGGAGTTGGTGGGAGGAAGGAGGGGAATGGTTAATTTCTCCTTGTTTTAAGATCCAAGGGGTTTTGGATTTGTTTTCACCAGGGATTTGGTGAGGGTTTTTCAAGGCTTCCCAGGGAGGGAATCCATTGATGGTGGCAGCCGAACCAGAGCTAAGCTGGTAGTTAAGCTTAGAAGTTTTTCACGCAGGCCCCTACATTTGTACCCTAAAGTTCAAAGTGGGGATCTCAGTCCTGACATGGTGGCAGCGGTGGGATCATTTTAAACCCAAAAGCCAGTGAGATTTTTTTTTCCTTCTAGCTGCTTGGAAAGCCGAGCTGGAAGTAGATAGATGCATATCTTATCTCTCCTTGCCTGAAGGCAGAGGTGTTAAGTTTTTTTTTACAGGTCCTTTGTTAAGAGAAGGGTTCAATTAGCAAATGACTGGTAAAAGGTATTTACAAGCTGAATTGTTTTTTTTTCTTTTTACATCCTCGGGAGTAGCTAGTTAGAAAGTTACTGTTAACTCTGCAGCAGCCAGAGCTGAGAGCTTCCCAGTTTGTCAACTGCAAAGGGGGTTACCCAGCACAAGAAAACAGGAAAATGACTACCAAAGAAGTAGCTAACAAAATAGAACTGGCCAAACTAGAAGCAGAAGAAAATGAAAGAAAACATCAGAGACTGCTTCAATTAACAAAACTCGAGACAGAGCAGAGAGAAAGAGAAGAAAAAGCCAAAGAGGAGGCCCACAAGAGAGAGATGGAGCTGAAAGAAAAAGAGATGGAGGAGAGAGAAAAAGAAAGGAAGCATGAACTGGAAGTAGCAAAGGCTAAGCAGGATGCACCAGCCAATGCTAACAACCCCCCTCCAGGTACCACTTCCCATCCCAGAAAATTCCCCATCTACAAGGCAGGCGATGATACTGAGGCCTTCTTAGAAAATTTTGAAAGGGCCTGCCTTGGATACAGCATCACTGCAGACCAGTACATGGTAGAGCTGAGGCCGCAGCTCAGTGGACCCTTAGCAGAGGTGGCGGCTGAAATGCCTAAGGAACACATGAACAGTTATGAACTTTTTAAAAACAAGGCCAGACTCAGAATGGGGCTAACACCCGAGCATGCCCGTCGGCGGTTCAGAGCCCTAAAGTGGAAACCGGATGTGTCATTTACCCGTCATGCCTACCACATTGACAAAAATTGTGATGCCTGGGTATCAGGAGCAAATGTTAAATCTCTGGAAGATCTGCTTTCCCTAGTAAAAATGGAGCAGTTTTTAGAGGGTGTTCCTGCGGAAATAGAAAGGTACATCCTAGATAGGAAGCCCAAAACTGTAACTGAGGCGGGGGAGATTGGAGCCCAATGGGTGGAGGTGGCAGAAAAGAAAAAAACTAGTAGCAGTTGGAGCGAATATCAGAAGGGGCAAGCCGAAACAAAACCTTACCACCGGGGACAACCCAAGGCCCCACCCACATCCCAAGGGAAACCCCAGACGCCTTCTCACCCCATCACACCAGTCTCCACCAACCAACCTCGTCCCGGTGATACCTTAGCAGGGCGATGTTTTAAATGTAATGGACTGGGACATATAAAGGCTCACTGCCCCAAGAACCCCAACCGATTACAGTTCATTACACCCCAATCACACCAAAGATCCCCAAACCCAGATGCCTCTCTCATACCCTCGGAGCGAAGGGAAACCTTGAGAGTGGGCGGAAGGAAGGTTACCGCTTGGAGGGACACTGGGGCTCCAGTGTCAACTATCCACCAATCCCTAGTGGACCCCAAACTCATCAACCCAGAGGCTACAGTGACAATTCAACCCTTCGTGTCACAATCTGTAACCTTGCCTACAGCCACGTTGCATGTCCAGTACAAGGGCTGGTCAGGAATGTGGACTTTTGCAGTCTATGACAATTATCCCATTCCCATGCTGCTGGGGGAAGATTTGGCCAACCATGTGAAGGTAGCCAAGAGGGTGGGAATAGTCACCCGCAGCCAGGCTAAGCAAGCTTTCACCCCCATCCCTGTTCCTGAGCCGTCCACCAGGGCCCCGTCTGTGTTACCGGAGACCCAGACAAAGGTGGTGGAACTGGATCCTCTGCCAACGACTGCAACAGCCGTAGTGGATCCAATCCCAGAGACCCAGCCAAAGCCAGTCCCAGAACCGGAACTGGCAACGCAACCAGCACCAGAACCATTGCCAGCCCTGAGTCCAGCGCTTGCAAACCCGTCTACAACTCCAATGCCAGAGGGCACCAGCGAGCCTGAACTGGCAGAAGCAGCAGATAACCCTACCCAAGAGGCTCAGCCAGAGCCTGAGTTACCACATAGTGCACCAGCGGACAGCGGTTCACAGTCAATGGAAACAGCCCCAGCACCTGCATCACTTCCAGAGGGACTAAGCCCCAGTCCACAGTCCAAGGAGGAACTGATGTCTCCAGCATCAAGGGAACAGTTCCAGGCCGAGCAGGAAGCAGATGACAGCCTTCAAAAAGCTTGGGCGGCGGCGCGGAGCACCCCACCGCCTCTCAGCTCTTCTAACCGATCCCGGTTTGTTGTAGAACAAGGACTTTTATACAAGGAGACTCTTTCTGGTGGGCACCAGGAAGACTGGCATCCTCAAAGGCAGTTGGTAGTTCCCACTAAGTATCGGGTAAAGCTCTTGAGCTTAGCCCATGATCATCCCAGTGGCCATTCTGGGGTGAACAGAACCAAAGACCGGTTGGGGAAGTCCTTCCACTGGGAGGGAATGGGCAAGGACGTTGCTAATTATGTCCGGTCTTGTGAGGTGTGCCAACGAGTGGGAAAACCCCAAGACCAGGTTAAAGCCCCTCTCCAGCCACTACCCATAATTGAGGTCCCATTTCAGCGCGTAGCTGTGGATATTCTGGGTCCTTTCCCAAAGAAGACACCCAGAGGAAAGCAGTACGTACTGACTTTCATGGATTTTGCTACCCGATGGCCGGAAGCAGTACCCTTAAGCAACACCAGGGCTAAAAGTGTGTGCCAGGCATTAACAGACATTTTTGCCAGGGTAGGTTGGCCCTCCGACATCCTTACAGATTCGGGAACTAACTTCCTGGCAGGAACCATGGAAAGCCTGTGGGAAGCTCATGGGGTGAATCACTTGGTTGCCACCCCTTACCACCATGAAACCAATGGCCTGGTGGAGAGGTTTAATGGAACTTTGGGGGCCATGATACGTAAATTTGTAAATGAACACTCCAATGATTGGGACCTCGTGTTGCAGCAGTTGCTTTTTGCCTACAGGGCTGTACCACATCCCAGTTTAGGGTTTTCACCATTTGAACTTGTGTATGGCCGTGAGGTTAAGGGGCCATTACAGTTGGTGAAGCAGCAATGGGAGGGGTTTACGCCTTCTCCAGGAACAAACATTCTAGACTTTGTAAGCAACCTACAAAACACCCTCCGACATTCTTTGGCCCTTGCTAAAGAAAACCTAAAGGATGCTCAGGAAGAACAAAAGGCCTGGTATGATAAACATTCCAGAGAACGGTCCTTCAAAGTAGGAGACCAAGTCATGGTCTTAAAGGCAATCCAGGCCCATAAAATGGAAGCGTCGTGGGAAGGACCATTCACGGTCCAGGAGCGCCTAGGAGCTGTTAACTATCTCATAGCCTCCCCCACCTCCAACATAAAGCCTAAGGTATACCATGTTAATTCTCTTAAGCCCTTTTATTCCAGAGAATTAAACGTTTGCCAGTTTACAGCCCAGGAAACAGATGACGCGGAGTGGCCTGAAGGTGTCTACTACGAAGGAAAAAAGGATGGTGGCGTGGAAGAGGTGAACCTCTCCATGACCCTTGGACGTCTGCAGCGACAGCAGATCAAGGAGCTGTGCACAAGCTTTGCACCAATTTTCTCAGCCACTCCAGGATGGACCGAACGGGCATACCACTCCATTGACACAGGTAATGCTCACCCTATTAGAACCCCACCCTACCGGGAGTCACCTCATGCCAAAACTGCTATACAAAGGGAGATCCAGGACATGCTACAGATGGGTATAATCCGCCCCTCTAAGAGTGCATGGGCATCTCCAGTGGTTCTAGTTCCCAAACCAGATGGGGAAATACGCTTTTGCGTGGACTACCGTAAGCTAAATGCTGTAACTCGTCCTGACAACTATCCAATGCCACGCACAGATGAGCTATTGGAGAAATTGGGACATGCCCAATTCATCTCTACTTTAGACTTAACCAAGGGGTACTGGCAAGTACCACTAGATGAACCCGCTAAGGAAAGGTCAGCCTTCGTCACCCAGGCAGGGGTGTATGAATTCAATGTACTCCCTTTCGGGTTGCGAAATGCACCCGCCACCTTCCAAAGACTTGTAGATGGTCTCCTAGCGGGATTGGGAGAATCTGCAGTTGCCTACCTCGATGATGTGGCCATTTTTTCTGATTCATGGGCAGAGCACATGGAGCACCTGGAAAAAGTTTTCGAGCGCATCCAGCAGGCAGGACTAACTGTTAAGGCTAAAAAGTGTCAAATAGGCCAAAACAGAGTGACTTACCTGGGGCACCAGGTGGGTCAAGGAACTATAAATCCCCTACAGGCCAAAGTGGATGCTATCCAAAAGTGGCCGGTTCCAAAGTCTAAGAAACAGGTCCAATCCTTCTTAGGCTTGGCTGGATATTATAGGCGATTTGTACCCCACTACAGCCAAATCGCCGCCCCGCTGACAGACCTAACCAGAAAGAAACAGCCAAATGCAGTTCAGTGGACTGATGAGTGTCAAAAGGCCTTTAACCAGCTTAAGGCAACACTCATGTCTGACCCTGTGCTAAGGGCCCCAGACTTTGACAAACCATTCCTAGTAACCACAGATGCGTCCGAGCGAGGCGTGGGAGCAGTTTTAATGCAGGAAGGACCGGATCAAGAATTCCATCCTGTCGTGTTTCTCAGTAGGAAACTGTCTGAGAGGGAAAGCCATTGGTCAATCAGCGAAAAGGAATGCTACGCCATTGTGTACGCGCTGGAAAAGCTACGCCCATATGTTTGGGGACGGCGTTTCCAACTACAAACAGACCATGCTGCGCTACAGTGGCTTCATACCGCCAAGGGAAATAACAAAAAACTTCTTCGGTGGAGTTTAGCTCTCCAAGATTTTGATTTTGAAATACAACACATTTCGGGAGCTTCTAACAAAGTGGCTGATGCACTCTCCCGGGAAAGTTTCCCAGAGTTAACTGGTTAACAATTGTTCTTGGAATGAAACATATTGTTAGTTTTTATATAATCAGTAGTATGTCTAAAGGTACATGTGTCTTATTAACTCTGTTTTCTCCTAGAACTCCAGGAAGAAATCACAGCCAGTGTGGAACCGAACATCCAACACTATCTGTGATTTGGGGGGCGTGTCATAACTATAAAGGGAAGGGTAATAGCTGTCCTGTGTACAGTACTATAAATCCCTCCTGGCCAGAGACTCCAAAATCCTTTTCCCTGTAAAGGGTTAAGAAGCTCAGGTAACCTGGCTGGCATCTGACCTAAAGGACCAATAAGGGGACAAGATACTTTCAAATCTTGGGGAGGGGAAGGCTTTTGTTTGTGTTCTTTGTTTTGGGACGGTGTTCGTTCTCCGGGAATGAGAGGGACCAGACATCAATCCAGGTTCTCCACATCTTTCTAAACAAGCCTCTCCTATTTCAAACTTGTAAGTAAATAGCCAGGCAAGGCGTGTTAGTTTTCCTTTGTTTTTCTCAACTTGTAAATGTACCTTTTACTAGAGTGTTTATCTTTGTTTGCTGTACTTTGAACCTGAGACTAGAGGGGAGTCCTCTGAGCTCTTTAAGTTTGATTACCCTGTAAGGTTAATTTCCATACTGATTTTACAGAGATGATTTTTACCTTTTTCTTTAATTAAAAACCTTCTTTTTAAGAACCTGATTGATTTTTCCTTGTTTTAGATCCAAAGGGGTTTTGGATCTTGATTCACCAGGAGTTGGTGGGAGGAAGGAGGGGGGATGGTTAATTTCTCCCTGTTGTAGATCCCAGGGGGGGGTTGGAACTGATTCACCAGGAGTTGGTGGGAGGAAGGAGGGGAATGGTTAATTTCTCCTTGTTTTAAGATCCAAGGGGTTTTGGATTTGTTTTCACCAGGGATTTGGTGAGGGTTTTTCAAGGCTTCCCAGGGAGGGAATCCATTGATGGTGGCAGCCGAACCAGAGCTAAGCTGGTAGTTAAGCTTAGAAGTTTTTCACGCAGGCCCCTACATTTGTACCCTAAAGTTCAAAGTGGGGATCTCAGTCCTGACACACGGCTACCCCTCTGATACTATGCCTGGTTTTGTAACTTTAAGGTTTTGCTTAGAGGGGAGATCCTCTGTGTTCTTGAGTCTTTTGTTATTCTGTAAAGTACTTACCATCCTGATTTTACAGAGGTAATTCTTTTACCTTTTCTTTAATTAAAATCCTTCTTTTAAGAACCTGATTGATTTTTCATTGTTTTAAGATCCTAGGGTTTGGGTCTGTGTTCACCTGTACCAATTGGTGAGGATATATTCTCAAGCCTGCCCAGGAAAAGGGGTGTAGGGGCTTGGGGAGATATTTGGGGAAGGTAGGTCTCCAAGTGGCCCTCCCTAAATCTTTGTTTAAATCACTTGGTGGTGGCAGCGTTACCTAATCCAAGGTACAAGGAAGGATTTGTGCCTTGGGGAGTTTTTAACCTAAGCTGGTAGAAATAAGCTTAGGGGGTCTTCATGCGGGTCCCCATGTCTGTCCCCTAGAGTTCAGCATGGGGAGGGAACCCTGACAGATGGAGATTCCACCATCTCCCTAGATAACCCAGTCCAGTGCTTCACCACCCTCCTAGTGAAATAGTGTTTCCTAATATCCAACCCAGACCTCCCCCACTGCAACTTGAGACCATTGCTTCTTGTTCTGTCATCTGCCACCATTGAGAACAGCCTAGCTCCATTCTCTATGGAACCCCCCTTCAGATAGTTGAAGGCTGCTATCAAATCCCCCCTCACTCTTCTCTTCTGCAGACTAAACAAGCCCAGTTCCCTCAGCCTCTCCTCATAAGTCATGTGCACTAGCACCCTAATCATTTTCATTGCCCTCCGCTGGACTGTCTCCAATTTGTCCACATCTCTTCTGTAGTGGAGGGACCAAAACTGGACACAGTACTCCAGGTGCGGCGTCACCAGTGTCGAATAGATGGTCTGCTCTGTGCTGCAGACTCAGCCGTGTGAGGGGAGTTGGTCCCAGCACAATAGAGAGGGGATGGGGAATGGGGAGAGCTGGGGAAGGGAATCTGGTAGCTGGGCCAGGGGAAGGGGATAGAGGAAAGAACCCAGGAAGCTTTTTGCCCCTCACCCTATGTGTTAGTCCATGCCAGCCTCTTGCCTGCCCCTGCCCAATGTCCTTCTATCTTTGCATCTTCCTCCATGCCTGGAACACCCACCCTGACCTACTGCCCTGGGCCTGCAGACGTCTCCTCCTCCTCCCTGCTTACACCCATTAGTGAGCCCCTAAACCCAGCCCAGCCTGGAAGCTCCCAGGGCAGGAACCATAGAACATGCCCAGGGCACTGAGGGGGCTACAGAAATAACATGGGAGTAACCCTAGTAATTCCTCAGGCAGAGCTAAGGGGTAAATACAAGTCAGGAGACCAAGACCCAGAGAGTGTATGTGTGTGTGTGGGGGGCAGGGGGGATTGTGGGGGAGGGACAGAAGGGCTGAAAAGCAGAGCTGGGGGAATAATGTGCAGCATGTGATGTGTCCAGTGAGCTCAACCTCCATTCTGGTTTGTCAGCTGCCCAAGAACTGATCATAAATAGTTGCTAAATACGTTTGTCAAATACATTGATCTATGTTGTTACTTTCTGACAATTTCATTTTCAGGGGCAGGATAGCAAAACCCAGAGGAGATGTCACAGAGGAGACAGAACTCTGTGAGCTCAGCTCAGTGGCCCCCATAACAATAACCCAGGGGTCTCTAGGACCCTAACAACACACACTGCAATACACAGGGTGATGAGATGTGCCCTAGGGACAAACCCAGCAGCCAATGGGAATCTCACCATTGATTGCAATTGGTCAGGCTCCAAGTCCCAGAGCGTCTCAAACAGAGCAGAGCTCATGGATAGAAATGTCAGGCTGGATAGGCCCTGGAGAAGTCACCAAGTCCAGCCCCCTGCGCTAAAGCAGGGTCCAGTAAACCTGACTGGCAGGGCTTCACCCTGGTCTCTGGGTGGGGCAGAGGCATACTCATACCATGCTTCATGCAGACCTCGTTTTGCTTCTAACCCGAGGCGATGCTGGGCAAGCCAAGGGCAGCAGAGAACAGTGGAAGGGAAGGGAGAGGGGCTGAGTGGGGAGCCCAGCAGGGACACGTGGTGCTGGGCACACAGGCGATATTGCTAAGCTGTAACGTGTGTCTATAACGCAACTGCCACATTCAATAGGAGCGAGGCCGAGCAGTGTGTGGGGGAAGGGGTGGCAGCCAGAGTGGGTGTGCCAGGCTGGGCTGTCACCATGTGTGTTGTCTGTGTAACTTTGCTAGAAAGGATTAGGCAGAGGCAGCAGGCCCAGTGGTAACAGCAGGAGATCTCTGGCCCTATTTACAGCTGAGCTAATGGCTCCCTGCCCTTTACTGGTCCCCCCGATATGCTGAGCTGGATGGGCCTGTCTCCAGTAATTCCCTCTAATACCTTCCCTCTGCCCAACCCCGCTCCCTTGTCCACATCTGTACTGGTGGCCCCTCTCTGGGAAGTTCAGGAGGGGTGGGTGGTGCTGTATTACTCTGAGGTGGGTTAGTGATGAAGGAGCGATGAAGGCCACAGTATAGTCAGCACATTTGTTTATTCCCCTGTTCGCTGTTAATGGTTATCAGTATCAGTGATGGTGTGTTAGTGCCTAGGAACCCCAGTCACAGATGTGTAACAAGAGACTCCCTGGCCCAGAGAGCTCACAATCTACACAACAGACACAACAGGAGTGAGGCCTGGTCTACACTACGAGTTTAGGTCGAATTTAGTAGCGTTAAATTGAATTAAGCCTGGACACGTTCACACGGCTAAGTCCCTTTTTTCGACTTAAAGGGCCCTTTAAACCGATTTCTTTACTCCACCTCCAACGAGGGGATTAGCAATAAAATCGGCCTTAGCAGGTCGGAATTGGGGTAGTGTGAACGGAATTCGACGTTATTGGCCTCCAGGAGCTATCCCACAGTGCTTCATTGTGACTGCTCTGGACAGCACTCTCAACTCAGATGCACTGACCAGGTAGATAGGAAAAGCCCCGCGAATGTTTGAATTTCATTTCCTGTTTGCCCAGTGTGGAGAGCACAGGTGACCACGCAGAGCTCATCAGCACAGGTAACCATGGATGGAGTCCTAGGATCGCAAAAGAGCTCCATCATGGACCGAACGGGAGGTACGGGATCTGCTCGCCATATGGGGAGATGAATCAGTGCTAGCTGAACTCCGTAGCAGTAAACGAAATGGCAAAATATTAGAAAAGGTCTCCAAGGCCATGAAGGACAGAGGCCATAACAGGGATGCACAGCAGTGCCGCGTGAAAATTAAGGAGCTAAGACAAGCCTACCACAAAGCCAGAGAGGCAAACAGAAGGTCCGGGGCAGAGCCGCAAACATGCCGCTTCTACGCAGAGCTGCATGCCATGCTAGGGGGTGCAGCCACCACTACCCCAACCATGTGCTTTGACTCCTTCAATGGAGAAACACACAGGTAAGCAGGTTCGGGCTATGAGGAAGATGAGGATGAAGATAATGTAGATAGCTCACAGCAGCAAGGAAGCGGAGAAACCGGTTTCCCCAACAGCCAGGATATGTTTATCACCCTGGACCTGGAACCAGTAACCCCCGAACTCACCCAAGGCGTGGTCCCAGACCCTGAGGGCACACAGGGGACCTCTGGTGAGTGTACCTTTGTAAATATTACACATGGTTTAAAAGCAAGCGTGTTTAATGATTAATGATTAATTTGCCCTGGCAATCGCGGCCAGTACAGCTACTGGAAAAGTCTGTTAACGTGTATGAGGATGGAGCGGAAATCCTCCAGGGACATCTCCAGAAAGCTCTCCTTCATGTACTCCCAAAGCCTTTGCAAAAGGTTTTTTGGGGAGGGCTGCCTTATCCCGTCCGCCATGGTAGGACACTTTACCACGCCAGGCCAGTAGCACATAGTCTGGAATCATTGCATAACAAAGCATGGCAGCATATGTTCTCGGTGTTTGCTGGCATGCAGACAACATCCATTCCTTATCGCTCTTTGTTATCCTCAGGAGAGTGATATCATTCACGGTCACCTGGTTGAAATGGGGCGATTTTATTAAGGGGACATTCAGAGGTGCCCGTTCCTGCTCTGCTGAACAGAAATGTTCCCCGCTGTTAGCCACGCCGTGGAGGGGAGGGGTGAAGTGATCATCCCAGAGATTTGGGGGGGGGGTGTTAGTTGGGTTTGTGCTGCATGTTAACCCGGAAACCGCAGCCCCTTTTAAATGGCCAACCCAACGGGTGCTTGGTATGGGAAAGGAGGGTGCTACTGTTTGAAATCATTCCCACATGTTAAGAAGGTTAAAAAAGCCAAAAGACTGTGGCTTACCATGGCTGCCTGCAAGCCGAAATCTGTTGCCTGGCACTGCGTGAGTGATCTCTCACACCAAACCGGCAGGCCCTCAATATAAGAGGAAAAATGTGACCTTGTAACGAAAGTACATGTGCTGTGTAATGTGAACAGCAAAATTTAACGTGAAAGAGTGTACCCATTGTTCTCTAAAATGTGTCTTTTTTAACCACCTCTCCCTTCTCCTCCACCAGTTGCAATTGTTTCTCCTTCACAGAGGCTAGTGAAGATTAGAAGGAGAAAACGGCAGACTCGGGATGATATGTTCTCGGAGCTCCAGATGTCCTCCCACGCTGACAGAGCACAGCAGAACGCATGGAGGCAGTCAATGTCAGACTACAGAAAAGCACAATATGAACGAGAGGAGAGGTGGCGGGCTGAATCGCGGGATGAACAGAGCAAGTGGCGGGCTGAAGATGATAGGTGGCGTCAGCTTGCAGACAGAAGGCAAGAGTCAATGCTCCGTCTACTGGAGCATCAAACTGATGTGCTCCAGCGTATGGTTGAGCTGCAGGAAAGGCAGCAGGAGCAGAGACCGCCGCTACAGCCCCTGTGTAACCAACAGCCCACCTCCCCAAGTTCCATAGCCTCCTCAACCAGACGCCCAAGAACACGGGGGGGGGGCCTCCGGCCACCCAGTCACTCCACCCCAGATGATTGTCCGAGCATCAGAAGGTTGGCCTTCAATAAGAGTTAAAGTTTTAAACTGTAGTGTGTCCTTTTCCTTCCCTACTCCCCCACCCATCCCGGGCTACCTTGGCAATTATCCCCCTAGTTGTGTGATGAATTCATAAAGAATGCATGAATGTGAAGTAACCATGACTTTATTGCCTCTGCATGTGCTGCTCGAGGGTGGGAGGGGAGGGTGGGGTGGTTGGTTTACAGGGAAGTAGAGTGAACCGGGTGGGGTGGGGGCGGACGGTTCATCAAGGAGAAACAAACAGAAGTTTCACTCCGTAGCCTGGCCAGTCACAAAACTCATTTTCAAAGCTTCTCTGATGCGCACCGCGCCCTGCTGTGCTCTTCTAACCATCCTGGTGTCTGGCTGCACGTAATCAGCAGCCAGGCGATTTGCCTCAATCTCTCACTCCGACATAAATGTCTCCCCCTTACTCTCACAGATATTGTGGAGTGCACAGCAAGCAGCAATAACAATGGGGATATTCTTTTCGCTGAGGTCTGAGCGAGTCAGTAAGCTGCGCCAGCGCGCTTTTAAACATCCAAATGCACATTCTGGAAAAGACCTTTCCAACACTCAGCTGGACAGCATAGCAGAGTTCATCAAACAACTGGGGTTAAAACCAGGAAAAAGGGGGAGGGAAGGGAATGTCTGTGGGGAACATGGCAAGGAGCTCACATGGTTCTGTAAGGAGATTGCCAAAGCTCTTTGTGAAGATTGCAAAGGATCCCCGACTCACCGCTCTCACGCTGTGATTCCCATGGCAAAGGCTGCTCATGGGTCCAAGGTAGGGGTGTTTTGCTAGCTAATTAAATCACTTCAAGGCCCTGTGTCACCCCCTCTCTGGACTGACGCCAGTCTGCTGTGGGTGGGCCTAACCCCAGGATCCCATGTGCTTCTGGGCCTCTCAGACACACTCCCAGCTGCAGACCCCATGTCTGCCACCCTGCTTTGTGGAGTGCTCCTGCACAGCCCAGCTGCCTTAACCCCACGAACCAGTGCTGCTGCCCTGCCAAGCTCCAAGTCACATACACACGCTCCACACACTGTGCAGATTTCCAGCTTGCTGTGCGCACGCTGAGTTCTCAACTGACCCTTTCAGGGACAATGTGTCAGCCGAGTCGAGAACACTGGCCTAGGAAAGGGATTTCTGAACCATGGGCCTTTGTACCAAAAAAAAAAAAAAAGCCGCAATCGCGATCTGCGGCGGCAATTTGGCGGGAGGTCCTTCACTCCCAGGCGGAGTGACGGACCCTCCACCGAATTGCCGCCGAATACCTGGAACTGCCGCCCCTGTCCGGAACGGCCGCCCCAAGCACCTGCTTGAGAAGCTGGTGCCTGGAGCCGGCCCTGATTCAGATGTACCAATAGTCAAAAAGGCTATTAGCTGTAATCTGTGCAATTTAAATGAACAAGTCTACAATCCATGATCCCATGGTCCTACACCACTCCAAGCCTAAGACGGGTTGACATATTTTAAGGACAATGAAGCCATCAAAGCCAGATGGAAGGAGCATTTTGAGTCACTCCTGAATCGTGAGTCAACCGTCTCTAATGCCACCATCGAATCTATACCTCAGTGACATGAAAGAGAATCTCTTGCTGATCCTCCTGCCCTCGAAGAAGTAACATGATCCATCATGCAAATGAAGAACAGCAAGGCAGCAGGGCCAGATGCTGATGACATCCTCGTGCACACTAAGACTGACCTTCAGTCCACACTGGATTTTTTTGCACAAGCTCATCGAAGCCTAGGACTCTGACTCAATATTCGGAAGACTAAAGTGCTCCATCAGCCTGCCTCAGGCCTTTTACATAACCCATAAGACAAATATGACTCCTACACTCCTTTAGGGATGCAAACCCAGCTGTCTGGAGAGGTACCACCGACAATGCTTCTGGAAGATCCTTCGCATCAAATGGGAAGATTGCTACGCTAACGCCAGCATCCTCACTGAAGCCAATGTCACCAGCACTAAGCAATGATTCTCATGAACCAGCTTCATTGGGCTGAACATTGTGTGCGGATGCCATACTCTCGCCTCCCAAAACAAGCCATCTACTCTCAGATCACCCATGGTCAGAGATCCCGTGGTGGTCAGAGGAAACGCTACAAATAGACACTGAAAATGTATCTCAAGAAAACTGATGTGGACATCACAAGCTGGGAGGAGCAAGCCACCAACTGACCTCAGTGGTCAGCCTCCATCAGGTAGTGGCCCGCTTCGAGGAGAAGCGCCTTTCCCTCAAAGCTGAAGGAAGGAAAAAGAACTTTCTCACAATGGGGAGCTGACCCGCTAGGAAATGTCTGTACCTACTGCGGGCAGATCTGTGGTTCCAGGATTGGACTCCTGAGATATCTCAGGACCCATAAGTAAATCTGTGGTAGAGATCATCCGCGAACCAAGGAACTGCCGATGATGATGATTTCAGCTGAAAAATGTTGCCCAACTCTAGTGATAAAAAACGTCACAAGAGAGCATGCCCAAAACAGGAAACAAACAAACAAAAACTGCCTGTGTTTGACTTGCAAACATAACAAAATGGATGAAGGTAGCAGGGGTGGGGAGAGAACCACTGTACTAAAATTTTTAACAGCTATTACACATTATTAATTCCTCTTTTTTGTCTTTTAGAAGAAATTCTTGCTGAACTTGGTAAGTTCAATTTTTCCTATTCCTTGTTTCTGGAGTCCCCTGAAACCTCTCCCACTAAGGGATGAGGCTTTCCTGACCTGTGCATCCCCCCAAAAAAACAACAGTCCTACATCTCCTTCCTTTCCTCATCTTTCCCCTCCCAATTCTGCCAGATCATCACACCTCTCTGCCCCCAAGTTCTATCCTCATCCCACATAGCCGACTCCTCCCTGCCTTCACTTGACCCCACTTGATCACACGGTGCATTTGAGACAGGTGTGTTTTAAACCACTAACTGTAAATCTGTCCCTCTCTTTCACAAGCACAACACATTGTGTTCAACCGTTGGAATATCACCATAACCATGGCAGAACGAAAGCTCATAATTTGCCTTTTTCTCCTTCTAGCAACCTTGCGATCTGAAATGAAGAAAGACAAAGGTAATTTCTGGGACCAGTGGGGTGTATTCAAAAGACTAGCAAAGGGGAAATAAACACAGCTTCTGCTCTTCCTTTAAGATGAAAGAAGAAGGGCTGAAACACTGTTTTTTAGAATGTGATTGTTCAATATATTAGCAATTCAGGTCCTGCCTAGGACCATGGAGGGCAGAGGGAGGCAGGGAACGGAGCAGAGCAAAGAGGAAACCAGCAAACTGAAAAGGCCAGAGGCTGTCTGGGCAGCAGGCTATTGCTGCTTTGCCGGCTACTGCTGGAGGAATCCTGGCTGCAGGGGCTTGGAACACCTCTAAGTTTTCCTGCTGTCATTTCCCCCATCGCCATGTGGCTGGGCAAGGAGGTTACATGGGGCTGGTTCCCCTGTGGTCAGGGGGACTCTGGTTGGGTCTCAGCCCTGGCACCAGGTGCTTTTGTTGCTTCTCAAGCTCTTCTCTCCCACCAGAGAAATGAAGAGCCTGATCGAACATTGTGCCAGCAAAATCAGCTGCCTCAATTGTTCTCCAACCATGTCGTCCGCTCCCTACTCAAATCCCTCCCCTGGCTCCTCTTCTACTTCTGCAGCAAATTGTAGCTTCTCCTCAATGCCAAGGATCAGCACCCAGGAGCTGGATATTTTGTAAGAGGGGCTGCTCTCCTGTCCTGGCATCTGTGGGGTGTCCCACAACCTCAGCCAGAGGTGGATGAATTTCAGGTTCAGAGATGGGCTCCCAGGATGATCAGGGTCATGGAGGGCCTGCCGTAAGAGAGGAGACTAAAAAAACTGAGCTTGTTTTGGGTAGCAAAGGGAAGGCTGAGAGGGGATGTGATTGCTCTTTGCGAATGCATCAGGGGAGTAAACAACATGGAGAGAGATGAACTGTTGAAGCTAACAATCAAATCGACCAAGAAGAAATGGGGATTATCTGGCCTTGAATTCAATTCAGGCTGGGAACTAAAGGTTTCTACCCATCAGAGGAGTGAGGTTCTGGGGCAGACTGCCAGGAAGTGTTGTGAGAGAAAACAACAGGTATTTAAAGGTATTTTCAGGTATTTAAAAGGGTGTCATAAGGAGGAGGGAGAAAACTTGTTCACCTTAGACTCTAAGGATAGAACAAGAAGCAATGGGTTTAAACTGCAGCAAGGGAGGTCTAGGTTGGACACGAGGAAAAAGTTCCTAACGGTCAGGGTGGTTAAACACTGGAATAAATTGCCGAGGGAGGTTGTGGAATCTCCATCTCTGGAGATATTTAAGAGTAGGTTAGATAAATGTCTATCAGGGATGGTCTAGACAGTATTTGGTCCTGCCATGCGGGCAGGGGACTGGACTCGATGACCTCTCGAGGTCCCTTCCAGTCCTAGAATCTATGAATCTATGAAACAGAACTAATGTTAAAATGGAACTTGCTAAGTTTTTTAATAGGATTTTATGAAGGGGCTGTGATGGGGATCCCAGGATGTCACCTGGACTGGGGGACTGCTGAGCCCTCTGTCCCACCACTGGGTGGTTGTTGGCAAGCTACAGACCTCTGGCAGGTTCTGCATTTACACGGATATCCACAGGAAGGGACACACCTAGCTGAGTTACATGAATGCTTCTCCCAGCCACTCATGAATCGTCAGCAGAGAGGCTCCAGCCAATCCTCACAGCTCCCCAGCCTAGGACCCCAGAGCTGAAGTGTCTTGCGCTGGTCAGAAGCCTGAGCAATGTAAGTTCATTACCCAGTCTGCCCCTCCCTCAATGTGGAGAGGACACACACTAACCTTTGTATCCTGAGCTGAGATTTTCCAAGCACTTCAACTATTTTATGTAAAATATAAAACAGATTTAATAACTACAGAAAGATAGATTTTAAGTTATTATAAGTAGCAGACATAGAGATCAAAGTTGGTTACCTAAGAAAGAAAAGTAAATTTGCAATCTGAGTTCTATAAACTAAACAGGATTTGAATCAAGCAGTGTCTCACCCTGACAGATGGTACAAACAGGTCACAGATCTTCAATACAGTGGCTGGGTCTCTCCTCCAGCACCGGACCACCCTCCACAGTTCAAAGTCTTTGTCCGCTAGATGTTTCTTCCAGGTGTTGAGTTGTGGCAGGAGTGAAGCCAATCACGATGTCACATCCCTTCTTTTATAGTTTCTTCCAGTTTGCTGCAAAGATCTATGCTTGCGAGGTGGGGGTCTGCCTCCATTGGTCAAGTAATCTCCATTGTCTACGTGACCTCTCTGAGAAATCTTCTGGGATGGCTGCTGGGAAAGTGAATTCCCTTTAATGGCCCATCAGCACATCTGGCTACTCCATTGTTGCACCTGAAAGGCTGGTTGTGGATGTTTCCAACCTCACAACATATTTCAGTAACACACACCTAGCAAAACTTCATAACTTCACATACAATCATAGCACATACAATCCAACAGGATATTAATGTTAAACAGATCAAGAATTTTAAAATGATACTTTACAATGGATACTTTGTAGGAAACATATCATAATTATATGATGGGGTGAATATAGGGATTTCAGGGGGCTGCTTTGAGGTACAAAGTGCCACAGGAGCTGTCTGTGAGAGCAGGGGACTGGAGTAAGTGCAGGCTTCACTAGGGAAAAGGTCCAGGTGTATATCAAGGTAGGCTGCATGGATGTAGCTAACAGTGAAGTCTGATAATGGAGCAGCAACTCTGCTGTAGTTAGGATTGAGACTCGCAGTTTAAAAGATAACTTTTCTCACTGAGCTAAAACTGATTGAAAACTGCTCTGCCTGATGGGAATGGTATGTTGTGGACATGGTGGGACACAGCTTAAAAGGGGCAGAACTAAGGATGTTTTGAACAGGTGGCATGTAACTTAACTTTGTATTTCCTGGATTTCAGAGGTGTTAGCGCAGTGTACAGTCCAGCCCAAGGTGTGCACCATCATCTCTGACACAGCTGTCATTTCAAATAGCAGCAAAGCAGGGTACAATGGATTTACTGAGTACATGTTGTCGTTTTCAGTCAGACAGTGGAAGAGATAAAATTTTCCATCGAATGGAGGAAATCTGTTTCCCTGCTGTATATTCAAAGCAACGTGCTGTAATTTCAGACAAGAAAGTTTACTTCACACCTTTTGAAATTCAGGAGAATAGCAATGGTTGAGCATCAGAGAGCACAGTTATTTTATAACAGTGCCATTGCTTAGTCAAAGAGCTGAGGTATTCAGATGTAACAAAGGTCAAAAAGTCTATCAGCTACAACCTCTCCAACTTAACGCCTCTGCTCCCTGGTCTGTGCAGGCAGACTGGTTGGTGAATGACAGAGTCAGAGAAAGAGCTGTTGAAATAATTGATTTTTTTGTTTGTCTGGTAGTTATAAAAACTTCAAAACTATTTCATTGTGATTTGGGGCTTTTGAAAACATTGTTTAAATTAAAAGCTAAGTCAGTTTGGAAATGAAGGGCTAGATTTAAAGAGGTGGTCAGTGATAGCAGGGGACTGGCTCAATGATTCAGGTGGTTCCTTCCAGTCCTATGTTGTTAGGTTTCACAAGGTGCCTTAGGCCAGATCTACACCACAAACATCTCGGTATAACTACGTCACTCAGGGATGTGAAAAATTATACCGACCTAACCCTGGTGTAGACAGCGCTTTGTTGACGAGAGAGCTTCTTCATCTCTGCAGTGCTGTACATGTAGACAAGCCATGACGCGTCATTCTAAAAACTAAGGAGCACCTCCTTAGTTTTTCGAATGATGCGTCATGGCTTGTCTACATGTACAGCACTGCAGAGATGATGTCCCTCTGATCACCGATAGCCCAGTTATTAAGTCACTCAGACGAACTGCGGCGGCCCAGCTTTGAATCCCTGCTCTCCCCTTTCCTAGGCGAGTGCCCTAACTGCAGGGCTGCTGGCTATTCTAAGTGGGTCTCTCTCAATCTCTCTGTCGAAGCTGTTCTAGGTGGTATAAATCATTAAATAGTCTTAGGCACAGAGACTGAAACCGAGGAGCTCACCCCTCCCCAGTGACCATCCTAATCCCTACCCTACAGAGCCTACACTTGCTTTCTGGGCCAATGAGTATTAAATATTAAGGTACATAAGTATTTTCATAAATATTCTCTAAGGTATATTAAGTATTAAACATATAAAGGTGACAGCCCTGCCAGAGTTAAGGTTTAGATCAGGCCTGTGTTTGAAGCTGGTCTTTCCTAACTGCTCTAAAATCAGCGTGGTTCCTTGGATTGCCCTGACATATGATGTGGCTCCTGGGAACACAGGTTTCTATTACTGATCCATATTTGACCATTTGACTTTGCAAAAATACAAAAAAGGACAGGGGAGAAAAAATACCTCTATTATGAAACATCTTAACAACTATCATCATTTTCATACATTATTTATTTTTCTTTATTTGTCTTTTAGAGGAAATTCTTGCTAAATCTGGTAAGTTCCATTTTCCCTCTTCCTTCTACCTGGAGTACAGAGAAACACCTCCCACTAAGGGATGGGAGTTGTATGATCTTTTGAAAATTGTTTTTAATGTGGAACCTTAACATTTTATTTCTACACATTTAAGAATCTGATTAAAAAACTAGAAATAAATAAGTTAAAAGGTCTTGTTAGAAATGTTTGCTGACACCTCTTCTTGCTGACACCTCCACAAGCTGTTTTGTTTTCAAATATAGCAATATTTGAAATGTATTCATTGTTATGTTTTTTAAATGTGTGAGAGATTGAAGAGATGAATGAAAAGCATAGTTCCACTTTTTCTACAATGAACTGGAAAAAGTATAGCTATATATATAGCACCACTTAAGAGCTTAAAATAAGAGTCTAGCTAAGGCTTGGTCTACACATGAAAATTCTATCAGTGTAGCTACATTGGTCAGGGGTATGAAAGTCTTCCAGGCCAGTGGAAGAGTGCTTCCATCACCTTAGCTAACATCATTCCCCCTTGTGCTCCGGGGGGAAAGGGGGCTGCACACTCCGGCAGATCAAAGCAAGTTCGATATAACGCGGTTTCACCTATAACGCGGTAAGATTTTTTTCGCTCCCGAGGACAGCATTATATCGAGGTAGAGGTGTATCTGACTGATTTGCAGAATATTGGCTAAATCAGCTAGGGAGAGAAACCTTTCTCTAGACATTGCCCTTCCAGAGATCTGCTTTGTTGGTGGAAGAAACTGTTGTTCTGAGATTATTTATTATTATACCCAGGGATTTCAAAGGAGTTTGAATCCTCCTTTTATCTCTGGCACTAAGTTCACTTTGAAGCTCAGAAGCAAACTCTGAGTGCACCTCAGACTGCTGTAGGAAACAAACAGGATGGTGGGGAAAAGGTCTGGGATAAGTTTAAAGAATTATCATTAGTGCAGCCCTGTGGGTTTGGGTGAAATATAACACACCCAGAGCCTTCTGCACTCAGGCCCAGATCCACAAAGGAACTTGGGCACTATGCCTAACTTTCAGCTAGCCCCTCCCCTCCCCCCCCGTGGCATCTACAAAGCCTCAGTCAGGCACCTAGGCCCCTGATACCATGTGTGGGGAGACATGAGGCCTATGAATGTGATTCACACAAACTAGGCAATGAGAGATGCTCAGAAGTGGAGTGTGACCCTTGCTGGAGAAACACAGCCCAGCCCTGGACAGTGCTGCAGCGGCGTGGCTCCAGCAGGGCCTGAGCTCCCGCCGCTCGGCCGCAACTCGCAATCCCGCCCCTTACCTAGGGTTACCATTCGTCCGGATTTACCCGGACATGTCCTCCTTTTGTGTGCTAAAAATAGCGTCCGGGGGGAATTTGTGAAGCACTCACAATGTCCGGGATTTCCCCCCGGCAGAGCAGAGCGAGCGGCTGGGAGGGCTGCAGGGAAGTCCCGGGCTGGACTCAGGAGCAGCTGTAGAGGAGCCGGATCCGCCCTGCATTCTGAGCCGGCAGCTCCCTTGCAGCCCAGTCCGGCAGCACTGTGCAGGGCCAGGGACCGGGTTTTGTTGTGCAGGGCCAGGGACCGGGTTTTGTTGTGCTGGGGAGCTCAGCCACGTGTCCGGCTCGGCTGCACAGAGCCCAACACCCTGTTCTGAGCAGCAGGGTAAGGAGGTCAGGGGGCAGGAAGGTTCTGGAGGGGGCAGTCAAGAAACGGGGGGGGGCTTTTGGGGGGGAGTGGAGAAAGTTTTGGGCAGTCAGGGTACAGGTAGGGGGTAGGGTCCTGGGGGGCAGTTGGGGGGGGGGTCTTAGGAGGGGGCAGTTAGGGGATAAGGAACAGGGAGGCTTAGGTAGGGGGTGGGGTTCTGGAGGGCAGTTAGGAGCAGGGGTCCCAGGAGGGGGCAGTCAGGGGACAAGGAGCGGGAGGGGTGGGGGTTTGGGAGTTCTGGGGGGGGCTGTCAGGTGGCAGGGGTGGGGAGATGGATCGGAGCAGTCAGGGGACAGGGAGCAGAGGGGTTTAGATGGGTTGGGAGTTCTGGGGGGGGCTGTCAGGGGGTGGGGAGTGGTTGGATGGGGCGTGGGAGTCCCAGGGGTCTGTCTGGGGGTGGGGGTGTGGATAAGGGTTGGGGCAGTCAGGGGACAAGAGGCAGGGAGGCTTAGATAGGGGGTGGAGTCCTGGGGGGCAGTTAGGGGCAGGGGTCCCAGGAGGGGGCAGTCAGGGGACAAGGAACGGGGGGAGGGTTGGGGGTTCTGGGGGGGTGGGAAGTGGGAGGGGCAGGGGCGGGGCTAGGGCGGGGCTCCTCCCGTCCTCTTTTTTTCTTGCTGAAATATGGTAACCCTACCTTACCTCGCGGCTCTGAGTGGGAGGAGCTCAGGCCCCGCCCGAGCCATGCCGCTGCAGCGCTGTCCAGGGCTGCTCCTGGATGCGGCGCGCCGTGGCGCTGGGGGATGGGGGAAGGCAGAGGCGGGGGGGAGCCTATGACGTTCTCGTGGGGGCCCCTGCGGGGCCTGGGGCAAATTGCCCCACTTGCCCCCCCAGGCAGCCCTGGCTATAGGAAAGAGAAGACGTGAGGGAGGAAGAGGACACAGGAAGTGAGGGGCAAAGTCTCACATCCCAGGTGGTGGTGGGTTTTAGCCAGACCCAATGGAGGTAGTGATGTCATCTGGGTCCCACATTCTGGCCTGGTCTGGTCAGGTGCCTTTCAGGCTCAGGATGACAAAGATCCAACGGTGTCATGGGGGATCCCGGGGTTCCAGGGGACAGTGGGGGTGGCAGCCATGATGATGCAGCTCACTCCATTCAGTCACCCCTCCTCCCATCAGCAGTGAGTCTCAGACTCTCCTGCCACAGGCTTTTCTTTCAAGAACCCCAAAGGGAAGGGAGAGGTGGAATAGCTCTGTTCACTCATTATATTGTCCACCAATTACACCCAGTTTCTGACACACCAATTTTGGTCTCCTTAGTACCAGTCCCACACGTCGCTTCTTCACCAGGCATGAGCTTAACTCAATCCTTGAGTTATAGCAGGAGGTCTCTTTGTCTGGGCTATTTCAGTCTGTTTCACTCCCCTTTCAACCCCTTTCCTCTCAACTAGGGTGACCAGATGTCCCGATTTTATAGGGACAGTCCTGATTTTTGGGACATTTTCTTATATAGGCTCCTATTACCCCCCACCCCTGGTCCCGTTTTTCACATTTGCTCTCTGGTCACCCTACTTTCAACATTTATTACCATGGGTTACTGTGACTTTTGATGAGCTCTCACTCACGTCTGCCAGCGGCGCTCACAGTCAGGGTCAGCCTGTAGGGACAGTTATCACAACGGGGGTTGAAGGGAGGGGGGGTTTCTGCCTTCACCCCTTGGTGAGGAGACGAATATGGGGAATGAAGGGACGGCAAGGGGGACCCACCTGTCACTGAAAGGGGGGTTCATGACAAGTACAGTTATAATAGTTTTCAGTCTTATAACACATTTACGATCTTTTCAACTTAAAATTACCTATCCCCTCCCCATTCTCTGCCCCCTATTTCAGCTCCTACTGTCCTCTACTGCAGTCCTTCCCCTTCCCCCCACTCCCTACCCCCCCTTCAGCTGCTGTCCCCCTTCCTGTCCCGAGGTTTTTTAACCCATTCCCTTGAATTCCCCACAGTGCATGTGACTCTGGATCCAGACACAGCTCATCCTGAACTCATCCTGTCTGAGGATCGGCGGGGTGTGAGATGGGGAGACACACGGCAGGACCTGCCCAACAATCCTGAGCGATTTGATCGTTGGCACTGTGTGCTGGGCTCTCCAGGGTTCACCACGGGGAGTTGGTACTGGGAGGTGGAGGTGGGGGATGAGGAATTCTGGGCCATCGGGGTGGCCAGGGAGTCTGTGTGGAGGAAAGGCTGGATCGGCATTTCCCCTGAGGAGGGGATCTGGGCCATGAATTGGTGGGGATGGGTGTCTAAGGTTCAACCTGCCCCTCAGAGCACCCTGCCCCAGAGCAGCTGGCACCGGCAGGTTCGGGTCTGTCTGGACTATGAACAGGGGCAGGTGGCATTTTTCAGTGCTGATAATGAGGCCCCGATCTTCACTTTCACTGAGGCCTCCTTCGCTGGGGAGAGAATCCGTCCTTTCTTTCAGATGAACTCCCAGCTCAGACTGGGTCCCTGAGATGGAGGGACGGGGGTGACATTCACCCAGGGCCGTCCTTAGGCATACTCAGCATACACAGCTGTGTAGGGCACCGGAAAATTCGGGGCACCTCCTGGGTCTTAGTGTCCACCCCCCCACCTTCCTATCCCTGTTCTGACCCTTCCTGCAGGCTCCCACAGCTGGCTGCTGCAGCCTGGTGTCTCTTACTCCGGAAGGGAGCTAGTAACTTAAAAGTGAAAAAGCCTCCAGCCTGCCAATCCTATTAGCACAACATTGAAACTGTTAAAGAGCCATTCGAGTGGTAATGAAGCCATTTAACAGGCATTTGCCAACCCCTAGGTATATACTGTCAGGGTACGTCTATACTTACTTCCTGGTCCGGATGTAAGCGATCGATCTTCTGGGATCGATCCCGGAAGTGCTTGCCGTCGACGCCGGTACTCCAGCTCGGCGAGAGGAGTACGTGGCATCGACAGGGGAGCCTGCCTGCCGCGTCTGGACCCGCGGTAAGTTCGGACTAAGGTACTTCGAATTCAGCTACGTTATTAGCGTACCTTAGTCCGAAGTGGGGGGGTTAGTGTGGACCAGGTCTCAGTTTCTGAATTTACTGACAAAAACAGTTGTGCATTACTGTAATATTTACTCAGAATATGTTAGTCTACGGGACCTTATTTTTAAAGCAAATTTTAAACTATTTCATTAGAAGATTGCTGAAGATTATGAAATCACATCTCTAAAAAATCCTTGCATAGAGTTTTAGATCCACGATCTGAGTATTCACCTTTAGCCTCACATGCTTGGCTCTTCAGACATATAGTTTTTAAAATAAATCCTTCAAAAGACCACTCTTATCTAAAATACATATTTTAATTTTAGTTACTATAGTACAAAAAACTTGCTTCCAAAGTCTCCCTGTCCTTTCTGTCCATCCCTTTCTCCCTTCACCCCCCTGTTGAAGAGAGGCTAGCCCTTAAAGGGACAACGCTTTCCTTCCAGATAGCTGGACAAACAAGTTTCCCTTTCTTTACCTCTGAACTATTTGATGAACTAGTTTTAAGAGAACCCTCCAGCACAATCAGTACCTTAGTAAGATTTAAAATCCTTTGTTATGCCTAAAATCTTTGGAAACATAAAGTTGGTGAAATTTCATAAACATGTCTGGTTATGGAGATAACACAAAATAAATTAGTGTTCCCTTTTTCTAAAAGCAATGAACATTGTTATGAACATACTAAACCTCTGTGACTGATTAATTTAAAATAATGTCTTTGTTTCAGTCAATTAAAAATGTAGTAATCTAGAACGATTACTTTATGATCTGTTGAACCGTAATATCCTGTTGGATTGTCTCTGCTATCATTGTGTGTGAAGTTATGAGGTATTGCCTTTTGTGTTACTGAAATATGTCATGGGGTTGGGAGATGCCCAAAGCCAGCCTTTCAGTAGGGACAAAGGAGCAGCCATCAGTGGCCAGACAGGAGTTAAGGGCTCATCAACACTCAATCCACTATCCCAGAGACTTTTTGGAGAAGGCACGTATGCCATGGGGATACGCTAACCCACGTCACAGCAAGAATCTTTCGAGCAGCCGGAAAAAAGTATAAGAGAGGAAGAGTGACATCATTACTTGGCCTCTCTCCCCGCTCAGCTCAACACCTGGAAGATTGTCTGAAAGACAAAGGCTTTGTCAACACCACTTCTGTTGGTAAAATTTCTGTCGGTCAGGGGTGCGAAAAAAGAAAGCCCTGACAGACAACTGTCACAGACAGAAGTGCTGATATGGACAGCGCTATGTTGGCAGTAGAGGCTCTCCTGCAGAAATAGCTAACGCCGCTCATTGGGGGTGGTTTAATCATGCCAGCAGGAGAACTCTCTCCTATCGGCAAAGCGTGGCTACATGGGAGACCTTACAGCGGCACATCTGTAGCGGTACAGCTGTGCCGCTGTAAGGTCCGTAGTGTAGCCGAAGACTTTGAAGGAGGGAGTTTGGTCCCAAGCTGGAAAGGGGTTCAGTCTGTGTATTGGAGAACTGGAAGCTGCTTGTACCAGCTCTTAGGGTGAGACACTGCTTGATTCAAATCTTGCTTAGCCTCTTTAAGTTAGAATTAAGACCTCTGCATCTGCTACTTATAATCACTTAAATCAACTGTTCTGTAGTTAATAAACCTGTTTGATATGTTACCTCAAACAGTGTGTTTTGTTTGAAGTGCTTGGGGAATTGCAGCTCAGACTACAAAGGCTGATGTGTGTCCATTCCACACTGAGGGTGTGGTGAACTAGGTAATGAGCTTACACTGGCTAGGCTGCTGACAAGTGCACAATGGTACAATCCTGGGGTGCAAGGCTGGGGAGCTGGGGGGAATTGACTGGAGCCTCCCTACTATGGCTCATGAGTGGCTGGGAGAGTATTCATGTAATGCAGTTGGGTGTTGTTGTAGGAGCAGCAGTGATCTGTATGCTATGTATAACCTGTATGCTCAAAAGGTCTGTTACACTTTCCCCCACCCCTCCCTCCTGGAATGCTTGTGGGATGAATGGATTGGTTGAACAGCTGGAAGATCAGGAGAGCTCCCAGGTAGACTCATAGACTTTAAGGTCAGAAGGGACCAGTATGATCATCTAGTCTGACCTCCCGCATGATGCAGGCCACAAAAGCTGACCCACCCCCTTTCCCTTGACTCAGCTGTTGAAGTCCCCGAATCCTGTGATTTAAGGACTTCAAGTCGCAGAGAATCCTCCAGCTAGCGACCCCCGCCCCATGCTGCGGAGGAAGGCGAAAAACCTCCAGGGCCTCTGCCAATCTACCCTGGAGGAAAATTCCTTCCCGACCCCAAATATGGCAATCAGTAGAACCCCAAGCATGCAGGCAAGATTCTCTAGCCAGACCCTCATTGACCATTGATACTATTTACCAGTGATGGCACGCTGTTGATTAATTGACTAAAATCATGTTATCCCATCAAACCATCCCCTCCATAAACTTATCAAGCTTAATCTTAAAGCCAAAGAGGTCTTTCTCCCCCACTGTTTCCCTCGGAAGGCTGTTCCAAAATTTCACCCCTCTGATGGTTAGAAACCTTTGTCTAATTTCAAGCCTAAACTTCCCCACCACCAGTTTATATCCATTCCTTCTCGTGTCCACATTAGTACTGAGCTGAAATAATTCCTCTCCCTCCCTGGAATTTATCCCTCTGATATATTTAAAGAGAGCAATCATATCCCCCCTCAGCCTTCTTTTGGTTAGGGTAAACAAACCGAGCTCCTCGAGTCTCCTTTCATACGACAGGTTTCCATTCCTCTGATCATCCTAGTGGCCCTTCTCTGTACCCATTCCAGTTTGAGTTCCCTTTTAAACATGGGAGACAAGAACTTGCACACAGTACTCCAAATGAGGTCTCACCAGTGCCTTGTATAACGGAAGCAGCACCTCCTTATCCCTACCAGATATACCTCGCCTAATGCATCTCAAGACTGCATTAGCTTTTTTCACGGCCACGTCACATTGCCGACTCATAGTCATCCTGCGGTCAACCAGGACTCCGAGGTCTTTCTCCTCCTCCGTTACTTCCAACCGATGCGTCCCCAGCTTATAACTAAAATTCTTGTTAGTCATCCCTAAATGCATCACCTTACACTTTTCACTATTAAATTTCATCCTATTTCTATTACTCCAATTTACAAGGTCATCCAAGTCTCCCTGCAGAATATCCCAATCCTTCTCCGAATTGGCAATACCTCCCAACTTTGTGTCATCCGCAAACTTTATCAGCCCACTCCTACATTTGGTTCCGAGGTCAGTAATAAATAGATTAAATAAAATGGGACCCAAAACCGAACCTTGAGGAACTCCACTGGTGACCTCCCTCCAACCTGACAGTTCACCTTTCAGTATGACCCACTGCAGTCTCCCCTTTAACCAGTTCCTTATCCACCTCTGGATTTTCATATTGATCTCCATCTTTTCCAATTTAACCAATAATTCCTCGTGCGGTACCGTATCAAACGCTTTACTGAAATCGAGGTATATTAGGTCCACTGCATTTTCCTTATCTAAAAAGTCTGTTACTTTCTCAAAGAAGGAGATCAGGCTGGTTTGGCACGATCTGCCTTTCGTAAAACCATGTTGTAATTTGTCGCAATTGCCATTGACCTCAAGGTCCTTAACTACTTTCTCCTTCAAAATTTTTTCCAGGACCTTACATACTACAGATGTTAAACTAACAGGCCTGTAGTTACCCAGGTCACTTTTTTTCCCTTTCTTGAAAATAGGAACCACATTAGCTATTCTCCAGTCCAACGGTACCACCCCCGAGTTTGGTCTAAATCTCTTTCCTACTAACCGTTTTCCCTTTCTCGGGATACAGGCCTCCGACAGCTCCTGCAACTTCAACTTAAAATAATCCCAGGCGCCATCCGCCTTTAGATCCATAAATATGTTAGCCCAATCCACTTCCCTTACCAGTCCCCTTAATTTATTAAAATTAGCCTTTTTGAAATTGTAAACCCTAGTCTCTGATATAATTCTGTTAATCTTTCCATTTAGTTTAAATCGAATTAGCTCATGATCACTCAAGCCAAGGTTGTCCCCTACAACCATTTCCTCAACGAGGTCCTCACTACTCACCAAAACCAAATCTAAAATGGCCTCCCCCCTCGTCGGTTCAGCTACTACTTGATGAAGGAATTCATCAGCTAGCACGTCTAGCAACATCTGAGCCCTATTATTGTTGCTAGCATTTGTCCCCCAATCTATATCCGGGAAGTTAAAGTCTCCCATGATTACACAGTTCCTATTAGTATTTACTTCCCTAAAAACATTAAATAGTTCTCTGTCCATATCCAGGGTAGTCCCGGCGGTCTATAGCACACCCCAAGCACTATCCCGGGGAGGCTCTAGTAGTTCTTTTACCCAGTGTGAGTATTGCCCAGACAGACTCCGTCTTATCCATTCCATCAGTTATTATTTCTTTACAGTTTACCTCATACAATGCTACCCCCCCACACCTTTACCTTTGTTCCTATCGTTCCTAAACAGCACATACCCTTCCATATCTGTACTCCAGTCATGACTACTGTTCCACCAGGTTTCGGTTATTCCTACGATATCCGGTTTCATTTCTCGGACCAGGAGCTCCAATTCCTCCATTTTGTTACCTAGGCTTCTCACATTGGTGTATAAACATCTTAATGTATGCCGTTTAGCCTGTCTCCCATCAGTTATGCAATTTGGTACGGACCCCTTGCTGTTCATCCCCCCTCTCCTTCTTATAGCCGGGGGGAAGGGTTTGGACATATCTGTTCTTATCTCATCACCCTCCTTTTCAATGTTGGAATCTGGCGTGGAGATTAACTGGACATCTCCCAACCGTCTCCCCCAGATTCCTAGTTTAAAGCTCTTTTGATGAGATGAGCCAGCGTCCCTCCCAGAAGTCTATTTCCTTCCCTACTCAGGTGAAGTCCATCCCGTGAGAACAGTTGTCTGTCCCCGAAAGCCTCCCAGTGACCATACATCCCAAAGCCCTCCTTATAGCACTACTCCCTTAGCCAGCTATTTATCCTCACAATCCTGTCAGCCCTTTGCTGCCCTTCTCTAGGAACAGGCAGAATCCCACTGAAGATGATCTGAGCCTCGATTTCCTTGAGCGTCTTCCCCAGTCTGGCATAATCTCCCTTGATTCTCTCTAACGAGAACCTAGCTGTGTCATTTGTTCCTACGTGAAGGATTATCAAGGGGTTCTTACCTGCTCCTTTTAGGATCCTTTTCAACCGCAGGTCCACATCCCGTATCTTAGCACCCGGTAGACAGCACACCCTTCTGTTCTCTGGGTCCGCCCTGGTCACAGGCCTGTCTAACCTCCTCAGTAAGGAGTCCCCAATCACGTAAACCTGCCTTTGCCTGGCGACAGTGCGATCTACTAATCTATCCTCTGTTCCCTCTAGTCGTAACCCGTGTCCGTTCCTATTTTCCTTTATACTCCCCCTTGTGCCATCCTGTATCCTCCCGGGGCCCAGATTTGGTGCTGTCTCCATCAACTCCTCCCCTCTCTCTATTGGGCTAGCTGCTCTTCTCTTCTTCCTCACCCTCCCACCTTCAGTTACCACCTGCTGCCCCCCCTCCTCGCTATCCAAACACCCAAACCTGTTCCTGAGTTCTATTTCCCCTTCACTAGCCCTCCTTTTCCTTGGCCTGCTTCTCATGGTCACATGCTTCCACTGCCCTTGTTCTCCCTCAGATATTCCCCCCTCACAGACCTTAGCCCCTGCTTCCACCTGAACCCCTGAGCATTCCCCTTCAGCCCCTCCTTGCCTTTCCTCCATCAGCTGCTCGAACCCCCTTCTAAACTCTACCCGGGTATCTACCTGCATCTCCAACCCTCGGATCTTTTCTTCCAGCAGCTCTATTAGACGGCACTTCATACAGACATACCTCTGTTTAGGCTTCCCCCTTCTAGTACCATGTACATACCGCAGCTTCCACATGCAATCATCTGCATTGTGTCCCCTGCTGCTTGGCTCATGGCCGCTGTAGTCTCTGCCCAGTGCACCTGGGGAAACAGAGCACACGGGACACCGCGCCCTCCTGCCTCCCCTTCCACCTCCCCCTGCAAACTCCCACTCAAACTCCCCAGTTAGCAGCCCTGTTCACTGCCTCCTGTGCCGCTGCCTGGCTGGGCGGCCGCTTTTATAGGCCCCCTAATCAGCCAAGCTCTGCCCCCTACTCAGGGCTCGGCTGCCCTCCCAGCACAGTGCCCCTACAGGCCTCTACATACACAAGCACTACAAAGACAGACACAAGTACAGATACCTTCTCCTCCAATGAGACTCCCACTCAAACTCCCCTGTTAGCAGCCTCCTGTGCCGCTGCTCACAGCTGTGCCGCTGCCTGGCTGGGCGGCTGCTTTTATAGGCCCCCTAATCAGTCGAGCCTCCGCCCCCAAGCTCCACAAGGTGTCTGGGACTCTAATTAGGCAGCGTTCACACACCCAATGCATGGACACTGCATGGACACTGGCTGAGGTGGAGTGTGACCAACCAGATGCAGCCAAGTCATCTCTAGTCACAGGCCATGAGGAGCAGGTCCTTAAAAGGGGAAGGGGCCATGTGCTCAGCAGTGCACTCACAAGCTTGTACCTCCCGTGAAGGCCCTTCGCCCGGACCGCCTGGCCAGTGGTTCACCGCATTGCATTCCATCATGCCTCGGGAAGACTTACCTTCATCGCACAATCCATTGCTATGCTGTGGGACACTTAAGTTGAAGGATCCTGACATCTCCAGTGCCATGCCTGTCCTGGGAGCATGAGTATGCAAGTGTGAATGTGACACCACCCTCTATTTTGAGCTTAGCTATCAATATAATAAACGTACTGCTTTCTGCCAAACTCTGGTGGGTCATTAGTCCTCCCTAAGCTCACTAGCTGACCCAATTTCGGGTAACAGGTGTGTCCCTGCCTGTGGATGGCTGTGTGAGTGCAGGGCCTGTCCGAGGCTTGTAGCTTGACATTAGCACCGCAGTGTGAGGGACGGCCCAGGCAGGTGGGGTTGGAGGGCTCAGCAGTCCCACAGTCCACGTTACACCTCAGGGACCCCGTTACAACCTCCCACCATGGGTGTGGGGGGAGGCATTGAGCAATGCTTCAGCTGCTGCCTCTGCAATTGGCTCACAGTTGCTAGCATTCACTCGCTGCTGTCACCCACCACTGCTGTTGTTCACTCTGCTGCTCCACCCATTTTTGTCATGGCCCGCTGCTGCCACCACTTTCTCCGCTGCCACATTCGGAGGTTCTGTCACTTACCCAGCTCTCAGGGATTTCAGCCAGTAGTGGGGAACCTCCCTGCTGGTGCAGGCTGGACAGTCCCTTTCACTGTAACATGGCCCCACACCAGGTCTAAGGCTCAGCACCTACAGCTGGTTAGCAGTGATTGCAGGGGTAGTGACCACGGAACAAAACAAGGGCTCACCACTGAGACTAACCAGCTCTGTCTTTAAACAAGGGAGAGACCACTCTTAGCCAGAGCCCACACCACCGGAAAAGAATTCCCGCCTCCACCCTTGTCTCTCTTTCACTGGGATTTGGCAACTCTACCCCCTGCTTAGCAAGTGAGAATCCCTGTGTGACCCACTCAGTCAGGGGCCTGCAAATCACAGTTCTGATGCCCTTTGCTCACACACTCAGGATAACAACATTTCATTGCCCTTCCACTCAAATACTAGAGTGATTTGTAACCCAAAACCAGCCAAAACTGATCATTTTGGCAGAGCAGCTCCCTCTGCTGCATGCCTAGGCAGTGTAGGTGTGTCTGTGCAAATACAATCTGCTCCTGAAGTCTTTTCCCCCCAGGAGCAGTCAATGGGCAGATGATGGCGGGCCAAATCCGGACCACCAGATGTTTTTGAACAGACCCAAAATCTTATAATTATCATTGTTGTTATAATGTCTTTATTATTTTCTCCGGAGTCTGGACCTTGACTATACCTTGACCAAGAAATTTGGCCCTTGACAAAAAATAATTGACTACTCCTGTTCCAGCTCATCACTAGAAATCAGAGAAGAGCTCATTCATTCAGACTCTGCTTACATCACCATTCTCACTTTTGCTATCACACTTGCTGGTGTGCAGTCTGGGTCTAACTGAAGCTGTGTTGATCAGTCAGTGTCTCTTATAACTAGCTAGGGTGACCAGATCACCAAAGACAAATATCGGGCCGCGGGGGGGGGGGGTGACGTGGGGGGGGGCGTGGCGGGGGGCGGGGCCAAAAAAAAAAAAAAACCCTTCCTCCGCAAGCGCTGGAGGGAGGCCCGGGAGACTCAGGGGAAGCGCGGGGCCGGGGTAGTGAGAGTCCGGCCTGGCCCCGAGCAGGCAGGACTCAGTCGGGTGGTAGGGAGAGGAGGGGGGCGGCCCGCGGGGCCAGGCGGCGGCTGTTGTTCTCCCCCCCCGGGCAGCGGGACTCGGGAGCAGCCGCTGCTGCAGCTCCCACTGCCGCGGGGGGAGGAAGCGGCCATGGCGCTTGGCGGCTGCGGCTCTGGCGCCCCCGAAGCCCCCGAGCCCGGGCCTGCTGCGGGGACCCAGCAGCGCGCACGCTGCGCCCAGCCCCTGGCCAGTCGCGTCTGGGCTGCTGCCCAGCTGGTGCTATCCCGCGGCGGCCCCGGAGCGGGGGCAGCAGGCCCCAGCCCCCCCGTCCCGCTCGGGTCCCGCAGGGGAACGAACGGGGCTGGGCTGCCGATGCCTCCGCCCCGGGGCCGCCGCGGGATAGCACCAGCTGGGCAGCAGCCCAGACGCGACTGGCCAGGGGCTGGGCGCAGCGTGCGCGCTGCTGGGTCCCCTCAGCAGACCCCGGCTCGGGGGGTTCGGGGGCGCCAGAGCCGCAGCCGCCGAGCGCCATGGCCGCTTCCTCCCCCCGCGGCAGTGGGAGCTGCAGCAGCGGCTGCTCCCGAGTCCCGCTGCCCGGGGGGGGGAGAACAACAGCCGCCGCCTGGCTCCGCGGGCCGCCCCCCTCCTCTCCCTACCACCCGACTGAGTCCTGCCTGCTCGGGGCCAGGCCGGACTCTTACTCACCCTGGTCCCGCGCTTCCCCTGCGTCTCCCGGGCCTCCCTCCAGCGCTTGCGTAGGGGGGAGGAATGGTGAGCCTGGGGAAGAGGCGGGGATTCGGGGAGGGAGCCAATCGGGGGAGGAGGGGGCGGAGTCGGGGCGGGGGGGGGCGCGAGCACTTCCGGGCTCCAGGCTCCGGCGCATTTCCTTGTTTGTCCGGTTGTCCCGACCGCATGTCGGTCGGGACGCGGGACAAACAAGGAAATATCGGGACGGTCCCGATAAAATCGGGACGTCTGGTCACCCTATAACTAGCCCATCTCCTATTAGTTCATCTTTAAATGTTCCATATTTCCAACGTTCAGCCAGACTATGAACTGCAGTAATGAAAATCTCAGCTGTTTCCTCTGGTTCCTGGCACCTGCTATTCAAACTGGCCTTTTCCTAGATAACATTCTATGTGCCCAGGAAATGGGCCTTAAACACCTCTTTCCCTTTGGCGTAGTCTTTCCTCTCCTCAGAGTGAGGAGTCTGGCACACAGGATGTCATCAGCAGCATCACCCATGGCAAATGGCCAGGCATTTACCTGGTATTCTTGGGCTTCCTCTATTAAACCAGCAGTCGTCTGGAATTGCTCAAATCTCTGCTTCCAGCAAGACCAGCTGCCTGATTTGCCACAATCACATTTCTGTCGCAGAGCCGTTTGCACTAGGGACTGCAGTGCTGTGCTGAGACACGACTCTGCCTCCTCCTGCTGCAGCTCCCACAGCTCTCCACCCTGAGTCGCCACTGTCCCCACTCACTCACCACTCTGGCCATTTTCTTCCTTTACTCCTGCTTTGGAGAGCAGATTTCACTCACTTCTGACACACTGGGGCAGGACTGTCAGCCTCAGAGATCAAAAATCATGAGTCAGATCCTAAAAAACCATCAGATTGGCCCCACAAACCATGAGAGTTAAAAAACATCAACAAACAATGTTTCCAATCTGTCTGTTGACTTTTTCACTCCCCTCTGCTCCTCTGGCGATGTGTGTGTGATAATCCAGGCTGAAAAGCCAACCTTTACTACACACATGCCTCTCCTTGGAGGCTCAAAAGGAGACTCGCTGGATGCTGGAAGGACACAAACATATGGAAGGAGAATCAGAATGGAGAAGCTTCCAAGTCTTTCTTTTATCTGACCAAGTCCTAAGTGGCAAGAGACTGCGTCAAGGACCCCAAAACTGGGGGTGTGATTGGACTCTGCTCATGCTCCATGAGCTTGAAACACCCCTGGGAATACAGAGCCAGGGCCGGCTCTAGGCACCAGCATTCCAAGCATGTGCTTGGGGCGGCACTTTTCAAGGGGCGGCATTCCGGGGGTTTTTGTGTAGATTTTTTTTTTTTTTTTTTTGCTTCGGCGGTGGCTCTCCGGTTGTTTTGTTTTTTTTTTTTGCTTGGGGCAGCAAAAAACCTGGAGCCGGCCCTGACAGCAGCCTTAGCGGGTAGCCAGGAAGGAGCACTCACTAGGATCTGTGACACCAGTTCCAGTTATGATGGTAATATAGGTGAGTGATTTGTATCATGACACTATTCATAGTCTGCAAACAGCCGAGTGTAATCCCAGAAATCTCAGTGTGGAGCCTGGTCTGGTCACATGAAGACACTGCCCCTGGCACCAGTAAAATGACATTGACTAGAAAGGGGTGGAGGATGACTGGAAAAAATAGAAAAACAATCATAGAATCAGAGACGATTAGGGTTAGAAGAGACCTCAGGAGGTCATCTAGTCCAACCCCCTGCTCAAAGCAGGACCAACACCAACTAAATCGACTAAATAGTCCTTAACCTGTTCTTTCACCACTGAGGGCTGCTCACCTCCTCCTCATACTGTTTTGCCCAGGATAGCTGTCTGGGAGCTGACCTTGTCTGCTAAGACCAAGTCAAAAAAAACATTGAGTTCTTCAGCTTTTTCCACATCATCTGTCACTAGGTTGCCTCCACCATTCATTAAGGGTCCCACACTTTCCCTGACCTTTTTCATGTTGCTAATATACCTGTAGAAATCCTTCTTGTTACCCTTCACATCTCATGATAGCTGCAACTCCAGTTGTGTTTTGGCCTTTCTGATTACATCCCTGCATGCTCGAGCAATATTTTTTATACTCCTGCCTGTCTAGGTTGGATATTAGGAAACACTATTTCACTAGGAAGTTGGTGAAGCACTGGAATGGGTTACCTAGGGACGTGGTGGAATCTCCATCCTTAGAAGTTTTTAAGGCCCGGCTTGACAAAGCCCTGGCTCCGATGATTTAGTTGGTGTTGGTCCTGCTTTGAGCAGGGGGTTGGACTAGATGACCTACTGAGGTCTCTTCCAACCCCAATCTTCTATGATTCTATGAACAGGAGACACAGTCTGTTTTTAATTGTGATGGGAATTCAGATGTCTAGATGACTAGACTGAGAAATGAGGAATTGTGTCCCACACAGAAAGATCCCAGGTCACAAAGCTGGGGTCAGCAGTCTGGATCTTTCTGGAAGGACCTGACACAACTCACATCCTTCTGATGAAAACACCCCCTGTTGTCCCAGGTTCACAGTCCCCACCCAACCTGCCTCCAGAAACCCTCTCTGGCTCCTCATCTCTCTCCCTTCCCTGCTACTGGAAACTGTACCAGGGCAATGTACACCACACACAGCTTCCCCTCTGCTGTCTGTCCAAGACCCCAGACACAGGCAACTCCAGACACCTGTTGTCCCTTCCAATCCCATCCTGAACACAGCCTACAATGACAGTTCTCTCTGTTCTCAGCTCCACACCCCAGTCTCTGCAATGTGGGCCTGTGCCATGCACTGAGCAGGCCTGTTCCCAGCGCCTGGCACACACTCAAGCCGTCATACCTAGTGCTGCCTGGCAGCAGCTTCATAGGTCCAGAGATTTGAAGGCTAGAGGGGAACATTAGAACATTGACTTTGACCCCCTGTATAGCACAGGTCAGAGAATTTCTCCCAGTTACCCCTATATTGACCCAATGACTTATGTTTGGCGAAAGGACCTTCCAGCAGGGCTTCCAGGTTGGATCTGGAGGAATCAGAATCTGGGTAATCAAATGCTTCCATTGGCCGGTTGTTCTAGTGGTTAATCACCCCCCACTGTCATAATGTTGGGCCTTATTTCCATAGGTGCCAACTGCATGGGTGCTCCAGAGCTGGAGAACTCAGTGAAAAAAATTAGCGGGTGCTTAACACCCACCAGCAATAGAGCTGCAGCCCCAGCCAGGGATAAGTAGCCCCACCCCCACCGATCAGCTGGTAGATGGCTGCATTAATCACCTATTAGCTGTTCAACTTTTGTAGCCCCCCTGGGCTTGCTGCAGCAAAGGCTGACCCAGGCCTGAGTCAGACTTCGGTGGAGGGTGGGGCTCCTCCTCCAGCAGCCTCAGGGAGCTGCTCCACTGCTCCAGCTAGGGTTAGAGGTGGGTAAGGGGGGAGCACCAGGCTCCCTCTGCTCTGCAAAAACCCAGTCTGATCAGCAGTGGTGAGACCCTGCTCCCCTGGGTCGCCCCGCCTGCTACCTAGATCTCCTGGGCAAGCTCCAGCTCCCAGCCAGTGCCAACTGCAGGCACCACTAGGTGAGTCCTGTTTCAGGCAGAGGGAGCCTGGCGGGGGTGGTGATGCTGCAGTGTTGGGGGGGATGGGGAGTTCCACCATGGGTGCAGTTTGGGGGTGGGGGGCATGCAGACTCACTGCCACTGCCTTTCCCCAATTCTGTGCATGCCAAGCTGCTCTGCTCAGAGCTGGTAGCTCAAGTGGCAGATCATTCCCCTCCCACAGGTGCCCTCCAATCATGCCCCCTCACTAACACCACTTCCTCAGGAAACAAGGGAAATTAACTGCCTGAAAACGTGGTTAATGCAGGTCTTGTTTACACTATAGCGTCTTTGCCAGTATAGCTATGCCAGTCAGCCTTACCCCTGCTGAGTACCCTCTTCAACTCAAGAAGTGTGTTTCAGATTCCTGCTGGCACTGCCAGTCTGACGTGCCTTCTCTGGCTTGTCAGATTGGGTTTATATCTGTTATTGAGCCACAGCCACTCATTAGGCTCTTCCCAGGCTGGTGAACCTGGGGTTCATTAACTGATTTCCTTAGGGTTGCTCCTGATTTACACGGCTACAAGTGAGAAGAGAATCAGGCATAGGCACTGACTCCATTGGTGCTCCAGGGCTCAAGCACCCATGGAAAAAAATAGCAGGGGTGGTCAACACCCACCAGTCACAGCTGGGCTGCCATTCAGCTGTTTGGCAGCTGGCATGGGGCCTCGGAGGAGAGGGCAGAGCAGAGGCAGGAAGAGGCAGAGTGAGGGCGGGGCCTCGAGGGAGGAGGTGGAGTGGGGGGGCCTTGGGGTGCAGTGAGGATGGAGCACCCACCAGGAAAAATAAAAGTCAGCGTATATGCTTATTTCTCATTTGAATTAGTCTGGCTCTAACTTCCAGCCATTGGTTTTTGTTCTGGTGGTCTCTGCTGGGCTAAAGAGCCTTTTAGTACCCGGGAGTCTCTCCCTGGGATGGTATTTATGCTCTGTAATCAAGTCACTTCTGATCTTCTTTTTGTGATATTCAATAGATTCAGCTCTGTAAATCTCTCCCCATCAGACATTTTCTCCAGCCCCTTGGATCGTATTTGTGGCTCTTTCCTGCACCTTTCCAATTTCCAATGGCCTGTGTCAAACACCGACGCTGCAGCAGTCCCGGGAGGAGGAGCCATGGGCCGATCACCTGTGCCCCCTGCCGCAGCATCCGGGCTCCTGGCCCATCTCAGGCCCCGGGCAGCGCACCAGGAAGGAGGAGGAAGCCCCGCCTGCTAATGCAGCAGCCCCAGGCCCAGCCCCAGCCCCAGCCCGGCAGGTTCCAGTCCTGCGGGGACTGAACACCATGGCCAGGAAGGTGACCGGCATCATGGGCATCCTGCTGCTGTGCCTGCCGGTGGGGCCTGCGGGAGCCGCCAGGCTTCAAGGTGAGCGGGGGCCACCCAACGTGTGGAGAACACAGGGGCAGCCAGAGCCCCAGGGCCAGGCAGAGCCGGGAGCCAGGGGCAGCCAGAGCCCCAAGGCCACGCCAGGCGCCTGCAGCTCCAGAGATGCCCAGTGCAGAGGAGCTGTCCCGTCCCCCTGGCAGCAGCCAAGTGAACTCAAAGACTCAGTTCCCTGGCAGACAGCGAGCCCCCGCGTAACGCTGAGCTCAGGGCTCGTGGGGCGGTCCCTGCAAGCTCCCTTCCTTGCAAATTTTTTTTATTTTCTCATTAAAAAAATACATGGCTAGAAAACCGTAGCGGGTTTAGATACAGTTCCCCGCTCTAGGAGCAGCTCTAAGGGCTTGATTTTTCCAGAGTTGAGTGCCCACTGTCGTATTGAAGTCAGTGGGAACTGTGGACTTTGCCAGCACTTGGGCAGAGCCAGCCCTGTCTGAAAGAAAAATGGGCTGGTTTTCTTCTTGCAGAAAATTTTGATATTTTTTCCTGCAAAAATTCAAAACCTGATAATTTTCAGCTGAAACCCCTCCCAAAATTTGATCCACGCCCCAAATCATCTGTTTTTGGGCCAAAATCTTTTGAGTTTGCAGTATTTGAGTTTTTCCACAGAAAGCAGATCCTTTTTGTGAAAAATGTTTATTAGTTGAAAACCTGTTTCCATCAAAAAACAGTTTTTTTGGATAACTTTTGACCCTCCCCCCGACTGATTTCACTGATATGTTGCCTTTTTTTAAGATTTGTTAGTTCCATACAGCTGTTAAGAGAGGCAAGGGAGCACATTGCCAGCCATGTATTTTAGAACTAGTAATTTCCTAGTAATTATTACCCCCTTGACAACATTGTGCTTTTGTTTACCAATCCAACCTCCCATCAAACATGTGCAAACACATAATGGGCCAGATTCTCAGCGGGTGTAAATCATGCTAATGCCATGGAAATGAAGAGATGTTGATTTACGCCTGGATCATATTCACTGTACTTTATGTAGTTTTGAATGGCTTATGTCTCCTGCAGTTGATTCCTCACTGGGCCTTTGTTCTTTAACAAACTGCATTAATAATGATCAATATTTTATTTTGTAGCTAGGGCTTTGGGGAACTTTTCCCGAGGTTTCCCCACTGTTAGTGGCTTTCGAATTTCTGAGTACTGCTGTGGTTTTGGTGTTGCTGGGGGAATATGAATTTGCTTTTCAGACCTGCACCTACTTTCCTTGTGCACCTCCCAAAGCCAAAGGGAATTAGAGTGCCCAAGGAATGCAGGATCTGGTCTAGAGATAGCTCCAGCCCAGCCTCACAGGAACAATGGAAACTGGCTTAGGCAGGCAGCAACAAAATAATCTGTTATTAGACCCTCAAGGGAGTCACCCTGTTCCTTTAGGCAGGTTGGGACTGCGATGAGGTAATGCTCACCTGACTCTGAAGGGGACGGGGAGCAAAGTCAGAAGGAAAGAAAGGCCATGCTCTCTCTCTTCCACCTACATCTACAGACACCACTACCATCAAGCAACTGAAATGTTGATCAAAGGGGAGAGCCTGACTGAAAAGTAATCAGCCAGCCTGTGGTGAGAAGCATTTTTAAGGACATTGAAAGTGTTAAGATCAGCGTTTTGCTTTTATTTCATTTGACCAAATCTGACTTGTTATGCTTTGACTTATAATCACTTATAGTTAATAAATCTGTTTGTTTATTCTACGTGAAGCAGTGTGTTTGGTTTGAAGTGTGTCGGAGGCTCCCCTTGTGATAGCAAGCCTGGTGCATATCAATTTCTTTGTTAAATTGACGAACTTATATAACCTTGCAGCATCCAGTGGGCATAACTGGACACTGCAAGATGGAGGTTTCTAGGGTTGCGTCTGGGACCGGAGATATTGGCTGGTGTCATTCGCTTGCGAGTAGCTGGGAGCAGCTTACATGCGAGAGGCTGTGGGTGAAAAGCCCAGGAGTGGGGTTTTCACAGCAGAGCAGGGTAAGGCTGGCTCCCAGAGTCAAGGATTGGAGTGGCCTAGTATATCACTGGTCCAGATAACACCAGAAGGGAACGTCACAGCGACACGAACATTCCAGTCATACACATCATCCCACTGGGTTTCCCCATTTCCCCTCCCCAGGGAGAATTTCCAACTTCTCTTCCTTATTGCCCAGATTCCAGTGCCAAGAGCAGTGTTGCTTCCCTTCATGAGTGATATCTTGCAGGGCACATGCTCCGCAGCACAGCATTCCCCTGAGTCCACACTTGTGTTACTGCAGAATGGGTTATCTGTAAGCCAGGGAGAGACTCCATCTCATGTCTCCCTTTCTTCCCTCCATTGGAAAGTACCGGGAAAGAAAGAGAACCATGCTGCCCAGGAACCCTCACACCTTCCCTATCGGCTCTGCAGCATCAGAACAGCAGAGCCTGGATTGGAGCAAGGGAAAGGCCTGTTTTCCACAGAATCTTTCCCTCAGGCCCAGAGCATTTAGAGCAGAAATCCCTGTGGGAGTTAATGTTGCTCTAAAAAGAGCTGCCAAGGAGTGTGCAGCTTCTTGACAACACCACACAAAGTGATCTGTTTGTAGAGATGCATAAAGCCCTGCACTGATTTCTCTGAGCGGATTCCCCCAAGCAGTTGCGGGGGGCAGGACCTTATTCCTTACCTCTGGTGACAGGGCTGTGTGAGAGCTTGTAGAGCCAGAGGCAGCTTTCTAGAGGGTTAATTCAGAAATTCCCTATGGAACCTAGGGGCTGTGGCCTACGGCAGGAAGGAGCCAGGGGGTTGTTGGAGTGACTCTAGGAGGAATGCTATGGGATGGTTCTCTGATCACCTCTTCACTCTGCTTCTTCCCACACCCACTTTTGGGGTAAGTCCCTCACCCTCCTCCTTAGTGCGTGTGGGCTGGAAACCAGATATGGCAGTAGAGAGGTTACCCACTCAGCCAATGCACAGGGGGATCCATTGCAGCTCACGTCCTCCTGCTTGTCACAGCCCAGAGGAATGCATGACACTGAGCCTGGACTCTGTGACTGCATTAGTCAGCAACAGGTGAGTGTGGCAGAGGACACACAACATGTCTACAAATAGCTTTTTCTGGACTGCTGAGCTGGGGGGAGAGGGGAGAGGCCAGATTCCATCTGGCTCCTTAGGACTCTGAGGAAACTCTGGGATCTGGAGAGAGGTCTCTGGAGTCTCGGGATGTGCAGGTTTGGAGACATGTGGCTCCTACCTAGTCTAATATAACCTGCGGTGCTCCCCCACAAGAGCCATGTTAACAGGCAACACTGCAAGTGACCCCCATGCCTCTCTATTTCCTTGGCCACATGTATCGTGTTCTTTTTCTGGTGGCTAGTCCAGAAAAAGAGGACAAGAGCTCACTACTGCTACCACCTCAGGGATTTGTTGGGTTGAGATCGGCTGGTAGAAGCACGCAATAGCGACAGGATCTGGGAATTCAAGCCCCTAGAGTTACCTCTTCCCTTTATAGTCCTGCCCTTTCATCACACACGGCTATTTCAAAGTTTAGTGTGATAGTAGAGACCCGTTTTCAACCCTTCACCACACAAGACAAAGCCCGCATCATTAACTCTTTATTTCTACTCTCCTGGCTTTTCCTCCCTACTGCTGCCAGCTACCTTCGAGTTCTCCCTCTTCTCTCCCCGGCTCTGCTCACTTGATTGCAGCAGCTCAGCGGATGGTCCAGCTTTGCTCTTTCATTTCCATTCTTCTTCACTTCTTTGGGTGGCTGCATTTGCCATTGAGCAACCTGTGGAAATACCTGAGTCTTCTGTCTAGGCACGCAGGCCCAGCAGCTAAAGCCAAAGCCCCACTGAGAGCAGTGGGAAATTAGCTTGGAGTGTCAGGAGTGGAGGCTTGGCCCATGGACACCCCAGGCACTGCAGCTGCTGCCATCTACACAGTGAATCCTTCAACCCATCGCCAAACAGCTCTTCCACATTCTGCAAACTGGCCTCACTGGCTGACTAGTTAGGAGAACAGAAACCCTTTGTTAGAGCAGGAGAGTCTCTTCAATGCAGCGCTCTTTCCATGGCTCCCAGAGGGTCACAGTGAAACACCTGCAAGTCTCTAGGAGTCTCTCAAGGAGTTCCCTGCTCAGTCACTTGGCATCCACTAGCAATGGTCTCTGACAGCAGCATTGCAAAGGGGAGCTCAGCAGATGGTCCCTTCTATGGCTTCCTGAGTGGGAGGGGGGTTGGTCTTGTCATTTAAGGCCTAGCTGTCCGAGTCAGGGCTCCTGGGTTCTCTGGCTTTGGAAGTGGGTGGTATCTAGTGGTTGGAGCTGGACTGGTATCAGTACCATGCTTCGTTCCTGCCTCTGGCATGACCTTGTGTGTGACCTTGCAGCCAATTGCTTTCCATCCCAGTGCGCCAGCTTAGAGAGACAATACGGACCCCCCTCAGAGGGGCTGGCAGGGGTCACTACCGTAATGACTCAAACTGGGGTGAGTTGTGCTCTTAGCAGTGAAGCACCCAGATTCAGTCCCCATGGATGCCCAAGGTGTCTATATGTGGCCATGGTTGACTCACCTAGCATTACAGGCTGTTTAGCCCGGTCCTGGCCATGCGTGGTGCATCTGCTCCTGGCCCTCTCTGGCACACAGCACCATCACACACAAGAACATGGCCCACCAAGGACAATCTATCAGCTCCAGGGCCGGCTCTGGCTTTTTTGCAACCCCAAGCAAAAAACAAAAAAACCTGCGGGGGGGTGTGGGCGGAGTAGCGAAGCAAAAAAAAAAAAAAAAACCCACACCTGCGGACCGGCCAAGCGCGCACGCCCCCACACACACCCCTGCAGGGTGGCCAGAGCGGCAAAGCACACACACACACACAAAAACCACCTGTGGGGTGGCCGGAGCAGCAAAGCAGAAAAAAAAACCCCAAAACGGCAGGGCAGCCGGAGCCAGGGTGCAGGAGGATTCCCTGTGCTGCAGACGTGCAGCAGAGTGCACGCTTGGTCTAGCGGGGAGGGGAAGGAGAGGGAGTGGGGGGGAGAGACAGAAGTGGGGTGGCCAGGGCTTCAGCGGGGCACTCACCACGCGGCCCTTCCTGCCGCGCCACCTGCCGGGAGGGCTCTGCGCCACTCCAGTCGGCTGGGAGGGAAGGACGTGGGCTGCCCTGCCGAGTTTGCTGCAGGGCACTCCCCTCCTCCACGCCGCCGCCCCCTACAGGGCGGCTGGAGCGGCAAACCAAAACGAAAAAGAAAAAAAAAAAAAGGCGGACGGAATGCCGCCCCTTAGAATCTGCTGCCCCAAGCACGAGCTTGCTCGGCTGGTGCCTGGAGCTGGCCCTGATCAGCTCCCATCTGGTGTTCAGCTCCAAGATGGATGGGGAGCCCTAGTCAGACCACAGAAAGACTGGATGGTGTGCTTTGGTGAAAACTGCTGGAGCTTCAGGCTCTGCTCCCACCTCTAACAGTAAGGGCTTCAAAATTGGTCCCTGATCCCAGGTAAACACAGTAGCTGAGCTGAGGCCAGGGTGGGTGGAATTACTGCTGGGACTGATCCTAAGAGAAGAGCACATTTCTCCTCTGCTCTAGGGAGATTCCCATAGGAAAAGCCGCTGGGCTGGGGGTGGGGGAAATACAAGCACTACCCCTCTCACCCTTGAATAGCCGGCAACTAGGACTTTGGGAGGCAAGGTACTGGTGTATCTTGCTGGAGAGCAGAAAAGGGCATTGGAGAAATTGTACAAAAGTCAATGTCACAGCTGGGTCAAGGGCAGCCAGACCTACTGGTCAGAGCCAGAGTCCACACTCACATGACAGGAGTCGAGAGTCAGCTCGGTCAGGATACTGGAAGATCAGAAGCAAAAGAAACTTGTGATCACAATGTGGTGTTTAGATGCTGCTTGTAATTATTAGAACTGGGAGCACTGGCTGTTGGGGGGTCTGAAAGGACAGGAAACAGGAAGGAGGGGCGGAGTTGAGGAGGCTGGGAGAGTTACAGAGGGTGCAGCTTCAGCTTGGAGAAGAGACTTGCACTGTAAATAAAGTTCTGTTGAAGTTGTTAATACTTTGCCTGGTGGATACAACATTTTGGCGATGAGGATGGATCTTCTGCCTCTGAACCCACCTGCACCCTTTCTGCAAAGCCCAGGTGAGCCTCCAATTGCTTTTACTGCCTGGATCCGTATGTTTGAGACTTATCTGCTTACAATCAGTGCTACAGAGATTTCTGAAGTAAGAAAGCGTGCTCTGCTAATCCACTGCCTTGGAGCAGAAGGGCAGTGTATATTTTACACTTTTCCCCTTGCAGATGATAAATATGAGACTGCACTCACTGCATTAAAGAACTTTTTTGTGCCAAAAGTGAATGTAGTAGCTAATCGCTATAGATTTCGCCCGCGTGAGCAGAAACCAGGGGAGACTATAATGCAGTATATGGCTTCCCTGAGGAGTCTGATTGTAACTTGTGACTTTGGGAATATGGCAGATGAGATGATTAGAGACCAGCTCATTGAGAAAACAACAGTGCTTCATGTAAGAGAACGCTTACTTCTAGAACCACAACGTACACTAGAAAAAGCAATAACCATTGCTACTCAGATTGAGTCAGCTACAGCTGAAGCCAAAATAATGAGTCAGGGTACAAGAGGCCCAGTCCAGGCTGTGACTCCTTTGCAGAAAAGTTCACTATCACTGCAGACAAACAATTGCAAAAGGAAAACTAATGAAAAGCCACTGAATCAGCGAATGCAAAATACAGTAAAAGCATGCTTTCGCTGTGGATCCCCATAACATCTTGCAAGCTACACAGGATGTCCAGCAAAAGTAGCTCGGTGCAATCATTGCAAAAAGATTGGGCATTTTGCTAAAGTATGTTGCAGTAGCCAGTTCAATCAACAGGTGCATGCAGTTACAATGCCAGATGTTACTGTGCTGAGTGTAGACAAAATCACTACTGCACATATTCCAGAACAGATCAAGTGCACTGTAAATGTTTCTGCCATACCTTCAGGCAAATCACACTCTATTCAGCTAATGTTGGACACTGGCTCAGCAGTATCTATACTACCTGATTCCATCTATTTGCATTACTTTAAAGATGTGCCTCTTACTGAACCCAAACTTCACTTGGTATGCTATTTGAAAAACCATATTCCAGTACATGGCTGCCTGCCAGCAATAGTTACTTTTGGTGATTGCAGTGTAACTGCAGAGTTCTACATTGTCCACAAAGGCACTGCTATCCTTGGCAGAGATTTATTAGCTGCTTTAAATCTCAGGGTAGTTAATGGACGAATTGATCTTCCTCAGCAAAGCACTCTTGCGGTACACACACCAGTTTCAGCTGGGACCCAACTCCAGGTTGAGGAGAAACTCAGCTGTGCTTATGGGTTTCTGCATAAAGTTAAAATGCGGAATAATGTGTTGCCTGTACGACAGAAATTACGGCGCTTACCATTTTCAGTCAGGGAAGCTGTTTCAGAGGAACGTAGAAAACTTGTTCAAAAGGACATTATTGAAGAGATTAACTCCTCGGAATGGGTTTCACCTATAGTAATGATGCAGAAGAAGGGTGGAGACATTCGCCTTTGTGTGGACTTAAGGGAGCCAAATAAAGCTATTGTGATTGACAGTCATCCTCTTCCTCACATAGAGGAAGTATTTGCAGAACTCCGCGGAGCAAAGATGTTTTCTACTCTTGATTTGCAGAGTAGAACATACCACCAGGTTATGTTGTATGAAGGTAGCAGAGACCTCACAGCAATTATTACACATGAGGGACTATTTCGTTTTAAACGTGTTCCATACGGTCTCGCATGAGCCCCAAGTGCCTTTCAAAAAATGATGTCATTGATTCTGAAGAATCAACATGGAGTTCAGTGCTATTTGGATGATATTATTGTGTTTGGAAATACTACTGAGGAGCATGACAATAAACTGCAGTCTGTACTAAACTGCATCAGCAAAGCAGGCCTCAAGCTCAATAGGTCCAAATGCAAATTTAGACAAACTGAACTCTCCTTTCTGGGGCATACAATTTCACAGGCTGGACCTGATGCCCCAAACAGGGGTGATGTGAGAAAGACAATTGAACAAAACCAAGCAAAGTCTAAGGCTTTCACAGACAAACGGCGGGGTGCTAAGGAACCAAAGTTTGAGTGTGGTTCCTTCGTTAGAATACGAAAACCTGGAATCTTACGCAAAGGGAACCATAAATTCACAGCTCCTCTTAAAATCATAAAGAAGAAGGGACCTTACACCTATCGACTTTCTGATGGGCAGGTATGGAATGCTTCTTATCTTGCACCTGCCCATGCACCAAGAGGAGATTATGCCAATACCCAGTCTGCATTGGATGACTTCACTGTAGAACCAACACAACAAGACATTGCACTGGAACCGGGGCTTGAGAGACGGCCTGTCAGACCCAGACGACCACCTGCCTGGACTAAAGACTATGTTATGTAGTATCTACAGTGTTTTCAGTGTAATATTCCTGCCAACAGTATAGTGTCTTGTTTCATATTTGTTCCTCTGGTTAGAACAACAATGTTTATTTTAATTTGGAAAGTTTCTTAAGAGAGGAGGGAATGTGGTGTTTAGATGCTGCTTGTAATTATTAGAACTGGGAGCACTGGCTGTTGGGAGTCTGAAAGGACAGGAATCAGGAAGGAGGGGGGAGGAGTTGAGGAGGCTGGGAGAGTTACAGAGTGTGCAGCTACAGCTTGGAGAAGAGACTTGCACTGTAAATAAAGTTCTGTTGAAGTTGTTAATACTTTGCCTGGTGGATAATACACACAACCACAAATCAGATGCCAGGAAATCAAGCCAGGGGAGCGGCAGCAGAAAGGGGCAGCGCACGGTCCAGAACAGGGAGCAGTCCTGGTGTTCAGTCAGCTTCCTGTTCCTGCTGCTGCCTTAAGCAGGGCCAGGGGCCAATTAGCTTCTCTGGGACTCCTCCAATAGGACCTCAGGAGTGGAGCCTTAAACTGGGGCTGAACTTCATGGGTCCTCGCTAAGCAATTTTCAGCAGGCTGCCAGGTGGAGTGCTGGAGTGTGGCTGCTCCTGTGAGCTGTTATCACTCAAGAAAGAGATCTTGGAGTCATTGTGGATAGTTCTCTGAAAACATCCACTCAGTGTGCAGTGGCAGTCAACAAATTTGAACAAAATGTTGGGAATCATTAAGAAAGGGATAGATAAGACAGAAAATATCATATTGCCTCTCTATAAATTCATGGTACTCCCACTGTGTGCAGATGTGGTCTCCCCGTCTTTGAAAGATATAATGGAATTGGGTTCAGAAAAGGGCAACAAAAATTATTAGGGGTATGGAACAGCGGCCAAATGAGGAAAGATTAAGAAGACAGGGACTTTTCAGCTTAGAAAAGAGACGACTAAGGGGGGATATGATAGAGGTCTATAAAATGATGACTGGTGTGGAGAAAGTAAATAAGGAAGTGTTATTTACTCCTTCTCATCATTCAAGAACTGGGGGTCACCAAATGAAATTAATAAGCAGCAGGTTTAAAACTAAAAAAAGGAAGTATTTGTTTGTTTACACAACGCACAGTCAACCTGTGGAACTCCTTGCCAGAGGATGTTGTGAAGACCAAGACTATAACAGGGTTCAACAAAGAATTAGGTAAGTTCATAGAGGATAGGTCCATCAATGGCTAGAGCGAGGACAGGTCTCTGTTGGACAAAGGACAACGCCCTGCTCCTTACAATCCTCTGTGTCCATGGGAGAGAAGAGATGAATCCCTCCTTGAGAATCTCAGCAGCTTCCTAGGAAGGAGCCAGTGCTCTTCTCTGAGGACCTTCTCCTGGACCTCACAGGGGTCTGATGCTCTCACTCTGCAAGCCTGCCTGGAGCCTTGGAGTTAGTGCTCAACAGAACCAGGCAGAGACCTGTTGTCAAGCACCAGCGCCTTCCCTCTGTCCCTGAAGGAGGAAGGGCCCCAACACTGCTCTGCACTGACTGCCCTGACCACGGTGGCCCAATGGCTCTCAGGCAGCAGGACACAATAGAAACATGGATCATCCAGTCGCTCATTTCCGGGCCTCCCCATGGCTAAGGTAAAAGTCCTGCTGCCCCTGCCCATTCTGCTCATCTCCAAGATGTGCTGGAGTTTGTCTGTGCTGGGGGTTGCTGTCAGCAAGCTCTTCAGCATGTCATCCATGTCTCTGGGCAGGCCTTCTTCAGAGCCTGTCAGCGGAGGGAGACCATGGGTCAGGGTTATGGAACCTGGAGCTACACCGGCCAGGATGATAGCTGGCTCTGCAGTCCTTGCCCAGAGCAGCTCTCTGCAGAGGGCCTGGTGCACAGCATGATAGGGAACAGCCAAGCTGCTAGGGATGGGAGCTGGGCTTCCTGGCAGAGTCCAGGAACCAAAGCACACCATCTGCAAGGAAGGGATTCCCCACAGAGGGGCAACATAATCTCCCACACAGAGATTATAAAGAAACCCTTCGGTGCAGGGCAGCGGGGCCTAGTGGCCAGAGTCTATAAAGCCGCCCTTCGGTGCGGGGCAGTGGGGCCTAACGGCCAGAGTCTATAATGGTGGGGCACCCACCAAGGGTTGTGGTGGCCCCGGAAGCGGGGCCTGGGCCCCCAACTCCACCAGACACCAACCCAGGGCCCTAACAGTAGCATAGCGACTTGCCACTGACTCAGCCTACCGAAACATGCTGAGGTTTCCTGGGTGGGAGGTACCACTCCGTCACCCTCCCTGAGTAACTTCCTACTAGAGTCTGTATTGGGATCTCCCATGAGATGCTGGGTTCTCTGTGGTCAGTGGGTCTGGTCACCTCCGGTGGCTCCTCCAGTCGCCGGGGTGCAGGTGGGCCCAGGGAGGCTCTGAATCCTGGCACAGTCAGGGGCTGTGGCTGGCCCTTCGCAGGAGCTTCCCAGACAGGTCATTCCCCTGCAGCCTCCAGCCCAGAATAAGCTGGGCTTCCTCCCTTTCTACTGCTAGAGCACTTGGAGCACACCCAGTCTCGCCGGGGAGGCGGGACTTCCGCTGTCAATAATAGGGGCTTAACCCTGTCTGGGCTAGTGCGGGGTAAGCAGACCCTGTCACAGGGTCTGAAAACCCACCATGGACTGCTCCATCCTTGTGTTTGTCCCTACTTCAGTCTGCTTCATCTCTGGGCCAACCATTTCGTCCTTCACCCCTTGCAGCACTCGACAGGGTGTGTTGGTGGAGGGTCTGCAAGGTTCACGGCCATCCCTGCCACCTCCACCTTGCCTGCCGCATGTGGGTTTGTGTCAGAGGACACCTCCTTTCTTTCTACCTTCTTGGGGCTTTGGCCCCTCATTTTGCCACTCAGCAATTTCCTAAGCGGGCCCTGTCTTTTGATATGGCCTGTTTCTCTGCACCCAAAACAAAGAACTCTTGTCCCCATCTTGGTATTAGGCCATGCTTGTACACTTTCTCATGCCCTTCTCCCTGGGCTAACCTTCTCGGCACAGCCCAGGCGCGCTCTCCTTCTCTGCTCTTTTTGTCCATTGGCATAGCAGACCCTGGGTTGATTTCCCTTTGCAGGATCTCTCACAGGTATTGCTGCTGCTGTGCATGCACTTCCTTCTGCTTTTTCTAGGAGCTGCTGGAGAAACCCCTAGAACTGCTTTGGCTGCTTAACCAGTCCCTGGAACTGAAGTGGGAAATCCAGTGACCAGCTTGGCCCTTCGATACACCCACTTCGGTGGACAGACCCTTCCTTCAACAACCAAGACTTCCATCAGCCCTCAGGGATCACAGGGGGAATTCAATCCTCCTGACTATGCCAATCATAAACAAATCTACTCATTGTTACATGCTCCCGGGCCGGGGCAGCTCTAGGCACCAGCAAAGCAAGCAGGTGCTTGGGGCAGCCCATTTGCAGGGGCGGCAGGGAGCCAGCCTGGGAGCTGAGAACCAGCAGGGGGCCCTGGGAGCTGTAGTTCCTTGGTTAGCTCCCTGCCTATAGAGCCAGCCCAGGAGCAGGGAAAGAACTACATTTCCCAGCATTCCCTTGGCCACTACCAACAGGAAAGAGGGGGAGGGAGTGAGGAAGCTGAGACCTCATACTGCAGCCTGCTATGAATGGAGAGCTGCACTGGGAGTAGGGATACCATATTTTAACATTCAAAAAATAGGACACTCCACGGGGAGGGAAGGTAGCCCCACCTTGCCACCATCCACTCCCTCCAACTGCCCCCCCAGAAACCCCAACCCATCCGACCCTTGCCCCAACTGCCCCCCAGGACCTCACCCCCTATCTAAACCCCACTGGTCCTTGTCCCCTGATTGCCCCCTCCCGGGACCCTACCCCCTATCTAAGCCTCCCTTCTCCTTGTCCCCAACTGCCCCCTCCTGAGACCCCCCCAACTTCCCCTCTAGGACCCCACCCCCTACCTGTCCCCTGACAAACCCCTGGGACTCCCATGCCTATCCAACTGCTGCCTGTCCCCCTGACTGCCCCTCCAAACCCCTGACCCATCTAACCCCCCCTTCTCCCTGCCCCTGACTGCCCCCCCAAACCTCCAACCCATCCAACCCCCCTGCTCCCTGTCCCTTGACTGCCCCCCCCAGAGCCCCCTACCCCTTCTCCAACCCCCCAGCCCCCTTACCGTGCCACTCAGACCAGTATGTCTGGCTTAGCGCAGCGCCAGACACGCTGCTGCATACATGCTGCCGTGCTCCCCTGTGGAGCTACAGCCCTCCTGTCCCCAGCACCTGCCTTCCAGATTTGAATACCTCAAAATTCAGGAGTGCTCAAGCTCAGTTTGGGCAGCTGTTACTTCATTTCTCCCAAATCAAATATACTGATCCACTGTAACTTGCTGTAGAGAAAGTAGGATAAAATTGAGCAAGAAATGCTTCCCAGTGGTTATTAGGACTGGAATTGCTATTTTCAACAGCCATTGCCTTTTGTTTGTTTGTTTGTTTGTTTGTTTGTTTGTTTAAAAGGAAGACAGTGATATGGCATTGGCAAATTCCCCATAGAAAGAAAGAGTGGAACAGAAGAATAATAAAGGCACCTCAACTTTTCCTCATTTATGTAGGACAGTCTTATAATATGCATCCAGATATCCTCCAATCACACAAGCTGAAAATTGTTCCACTTTACTGCAGTTCTGTAACCATATGGGAACCAATCCTGTCTGTGTTCTGTGCACATCCAAAATTCCTGCTGAATGACCTGCCCTGGGAGCGAGTTACCAATGACCCAGGGCTGTGGCGGAAGGAAGATGCAGGTGCGGGGGGAGAGCCCAGGGCTGGGGTGGCAGGAGGTGTGTGGGGGGCAATGGTGGAGGGGTAGGGGGGAGCCCAGAGCTGGGGTGGCAGGGTGTGTGGGGGGGGAGAGCCCAGGGCTGGGGCGGCACGGGGGTGCGGCGAGGAGCACAGGGCTGGGGGGGGGCAGCTCCTGTGCTCCATCTCTTCCTGTATCTGCTTAGCCCCTTCTCCCAGCCCCCATCACTGCTAGGCTGAGTTCCCCCTCTCCTGCACTACACTGCCGCTCTGTGGAGTCCCTTCCGCTCACCCTGTGCCTCCTCTCCTCCACTCCCTCCCCTGCTTTCCCATGGGTCAGTCCTGGGGCTGGTTTTAGTCAACATCTTCATTAATGATCTGGATGATGGCATGGATTGCACCCTCAGCAAGTTCGCAGATGACACTAAGCTTGGGGGAGAGGTAGATACCCTGGAGAGTAGGGATAGGGTCCAGAGTGACCTACACAAACTGGGATTGGGCCAAAAAAAATCTGATGAGGTTGTGCAGAGTCCTGCATTTTGGACGGAAGAATCCCATGCCCCACTACAGGCTGGGGACTGACTGGCTAAGCAGCAGTTCTGCAGAAAGGGACCTGAGGATTACAATGCACAAGCAGCTGGATTTGAGTCAGCAGTGTGCCCTTGTTGCCAAGAAGGCTAACGGCATATTGGGCTGCATTAGTAGGAGCATTGCCAGCAGATCGAGGGAGGTGATCATTCCCCTCTATTCGGCACTGGTGAGGCCACGCCTGGAGTATTGTGTCCAGTTTGGGGCCCCTCACTACAGAAAGGATGTGGACAAATTGGAGAGAGTCCAGCGGAGGGGAAGGAAAATGATTAGGGGGCTGGGGCATATGACATATGAGGATTGGCTGAGGGAACTGGGCTTATTTAGTCTACAGAAGAGAAGAGTGAGGGGGGATTTGATAGCTGCTTTCAACTACCTGAAAGGGGGGTTCCAAAGAGGATGGAGCTCGGCTGTTCTCAGTGGTGGCAGATGACAGAACAAGGAGCAATGGTCTCAAGTTGCAGTGGGGGAGGTCTAGGTTGGATATTAGGAAACACAATTTCCTAATAGGAGGGTGGTGAAGCACTGGACTGGGTTCTCTAGGGAGGTGGTGGAATCTCCATGCTTAGAGATTTTTAAGGTCAGGCTTCACAAAGCCCTGGCTGGGATGATTTAGTTGGGGATTGGTCCTGCCATGAGCAGGGGGTTAGACTAGATACCTCCTGAGGTCCCTTCCAACCCGGATATTCTATGATTCTATCAGTCCTTTGTCCATCCCCTCAGTAGGCACCGACTTCCCCTCTGGCCAGTCGGTGCTCAACTCCCGCTCTGCCCCAGGCCCCGCCCCCACTCCACCCCTTCCCCAAAGCTCCGCCCCACCTTTTCCCGCCCCTGCTCTGCCCCGGCCGCACCCCCAAATCAACCTCTTCCTCTAACCCCCGGCCCCCTCTCTTCTTGCCCCTGCTCCACCCCCGTCCCGCTTCTATTCCACCCCTTTCCCCAACCCCCACCCCGCCTCTTCCCCATCTCCTCCCCCAAGTATGCCATGTCCCCGCTCCTCCCCTACCCTCCCGGACCATCCTGAATTCCATGAAAGAGCTGTTTTGCAGTGGGCAGGAAGTGCTGGGAGGGAGCGGGAGGACTTGCTCAGTGGGGCCGCTGGCGGGCGAGATGCACTGCGGGCAGGGCAGAGCTTCGCTGCCAGTGGGTGCTAAACACCCACTAATTTTTCCTTGTGGGTGCTCTAGGCTCCCAGATTCTTTTCCTGCTCATTAGATCGCACATGACAGGTTGGTGTCTCCTTTTCCTAGGGCAGGGGTGACCAACCTGTGCCTCCGGAGCCACATGCGGTTCTTCAGAGGTTACTTTGTGGCTCCGTGCATAGGCGCTGACTCCGAGGCTGGAGCTACAGCTGCTAACTTTCCAATATGCTGCGGGGTGCTCACTGCTCAACCCCCTGCTCTGCCCCAGGTCCTGCCACCACCCCACCCCTTCCCCCAAGGCCCCAGCCCCTTCCCCCGAGCCTGCCATGCCCTCGCTCCTCCCCCCTCCTCACCAGAGCCTCCTGTGCACTGCAAAACAGCTGATTGTGGCGGGTGATTGGCGGGGCTGGCGGTGGGCGGGAGGTGCTGGGGGCTGGAGGGGGTTAGTGGATGGGGGGCTGCTGACATATTCCTGTGGCTCTTTGGCAATGTTCATTGGTAAATTCTGGCTCCTTCTCAGGCTCAGGTTGGCCACCCCTGTCCTAGGGACTGGTGGGGGCCAGCGTTGCAACAGTCAGTTCTCAACATCCCGTTTTGATTTGAATGTGGGCATCTTTCAGTTCCCCTTCTGCGTTAGCCTTCCACGTTCTCTGGAGGCAGATTTCCATTATTTGATCTTTCAGCAGACGAGTATGGGTGAATTTCCATGGATAGAACCTAAAGGGAAGATAACAAAACTCGTGTAGAATTTAGATTGATATCTCCATAAATAGTATTTTCCTTGGAGTTGCCTCAATACACTCCTTGCCTTCAAGTTGTGAATCTAAACCTTTTGTCTCATGTAATGATTGGCTAATGTATGTGTATTGAGACAATATCTATCTCAGAATTTACATGACTGAAACACACATAAATGAGATCAAATAATGCAGAAGAAAGAAATCTTAAGCTATTGAATGTGATACGGCTCCACTCCCATCCCCTGGCTGTCATCTTGGCAGTTCTCTCAGAAATAATCTCATGGAGATAGACTTCAAAACTCTCTACAAATTCTACTATGCCCCCATTGGGCTATATACAATAGATGTGTAAATTCCCCCCTGCAATTCCTTTCCAGGAACGGGGTTTAAATAAACTGTAGCCTACATTTGTCATGGGTCTCGGTGTGATTTCTTTGTTATTGTGTTGGTGGCCCAACTTCTGACTGGATGTTATAAATAGTATGGGAAGTTCTACATTTAAAGTTTACTGGTTATTTTCCCCACGCTACTAAAATCAGTCAACATATTTGCAGCTGCTAATCCATCCTTCCAGACCCTCAAACCTTCTGGATGACAATCTTTTGTTCCTTTTCCTGGGTTCTCTGGGAACAGAGGTTTATTGGTTATCAGCTTGGCCCTATCTGTTCCCAGAGTCCCAACATTCTGTGCACAAAGGAGTGGGGTTAATAATGAAGCAGTTTTGCAACTAGACTCAGGCAATGACCAAAGAAAATAGAAACTGACCTTTGTTGTTTCAATGTCTGCCCAATGGCAGAGGAGGTGTGAGATCCATGGGGTGAGAGTCAGGCTAGGAAATGTAGCCAGCGACTGTGCTAGGATGGGAGGAATTACAGATCTGGTGGATGGAGGTTTCCTGTTAGAGAACAAAAGGGCAGAACCTGTGATGTGCTCTGTCCAAGGAAGGTTATGAGAAAGAGGGAACAGGGATCCTGGTGCCTCTCCCCAAGGAAACCTCAGACAAAGCATCTCCTCTTGGAGAGGAGCAGCAACCTTCACACTAGCAGTTACAGCCAACTTTAGCTTCATAAATTCATAGTTTCAAAGGCTCTAAGGCCAGCCCTGATCATCTAGTCTGACCCCCTGCATAACTCAGGCCCTAGAACGTCCCCAGAAGAATTCCTGTTTCACCATGGTCCCATGTGTCTTCACCTTCAGCTGGGGTAGAGTTCAGGGGTAGAGTGTTTGACTGCAGATCGAGTGGTCCTTGGTTCACATCCTAGTGCCCCCTTTGAAGTCTTTGTTAATAAGCAGCAGGTTTCACACAAACAAAAGGAAGTATTTTTTCAAACGACGCACAGTTAACCAGTGGAACTCTTTGCTGGAGGACGTTGTGAAGGCCAAGACTATAACAGCTTTCAAAAATGACCTCGATAAATTTATGCAGGAGAGGTCTATTAATGGCTATTAGCCTGGATGGATAGGGATGGTGTCCCTAACCTCTGTTTGCGAGGAGCCGGAAATGAGCAACAGGAATGGATCACTTGACGATTCCCTGTTCATTCATAGAATCATAGAATATCAGGGTTGGAAGGGACCTCAGGAGGTCATCTAGTCCAACCCCCTGCTCAAAGCAGGACCAATTCCCAACTAAATCATTCATTCCCTCTGGGGCACTGGCTACTGTCGGAAGACAGGATACTGGACTAGATGGACCTTTGGTTTGACCCAGTCTGGGCGGTCTTGTGTTGCTTATGTTCTTGGTTGTATGAACCAGTGCTGGCTATTAGAGGCGCAGATGGATTCAAAAGACCAGTCTCTTGGATCTGTGAATCCTGGGCAAACTAATTCCCTTCCTTTAGAGAATGACAGAAAAACCCATTTCCTCCTTTCTACTCCAGGCTTCGTTCCTTTTTCCAAAGACTCGCCTCTAGGTTGCAGAGAGAGATCTACGTGCACAAAGTGTTCGTCCAACCTGCAGCAATTGAGGCATGCTCTGTCCTCAGCCAGCAAGAACAGGCCTTGCCAGAGAAGCCCCAGAGAAGCAAATTCTCATGGACCATCCTATCAGGCATGAAAAGACTCTGTGTCTGTAGCCAATCTGACACCTCGATGGCAGATAGCGATGAGGAGAGAACAGTTTCCTCACCAAGAAGGTGGACGCACTTGTCCCTGAAGAAGAAAGCAGCTGAGACCCAGGTGGAGTCAGAGGAGGTGAAGCTGCAGGAGAGTACAGAAAAAGTCAAACTGGGAATTTGGCTTTGCACTTTTCTCTCTGTCTCTCCCAAGCTCTGATCCTGTTGCCCATCCCCACAGACCTGAGTGCCTCCCCCGTGAATTAGATTGGCCTAGGGAGATCTCTGGCAGAATTCATTTCTACGTCCCCTGGGTAGGAGGCTCTTGGCATCATTTACTCCCCCTGATTAATGAAGCTCCACCGCCCTCCTGGGAGGTAGGAATTCTACCCATTGGACACCTGGGGAAACTGAAGCCCAGAGAGCTCCGTGACTTGCCCCAGCCTGCACGGTGGGGCAGGGTTACCATCGAACCCAGGAGAACACCCTGGCCAGGGCTCCTAGAACCAACGCTGCCTATTGGGGAGTCTGACTGTGTTGCCCTTCAGTTGTTCCTGCTGGGAATTCTCAGCCAGGCTGTGACGAGGCGATTCTGGCGGGACCCAACGGAGAGTGCCAGTTCAGGACAAATCGCTTCAAGCAGGGCACTTACAGCCCAGGGCTGGGGTCTTCCCACCTCTAAGGCAAACCAAACCAGCCAGACAGAGAGGACTTTGGTTTTTCTCCACTGGCTAACCACAAGTCACACCAGCAATTCCCTTAGACACTCCAGTTTCCCAGTATCACTACCAGTGCCACTCGTTATGGGGATGAATGGTTATGAAAACCAATACCCCTGTCATAACTATAAAGGGAAGGGTAACAGCTGTCCTGTGTACAGCACTATAAAATCCCTCCTGGCCAGAGACTCCAAAATCCTTTTCCCTGTAAAGGGTTAAGAAGCTCAGGTAACCTGGCTGGCATCTGACCTAAAGGACCAATAAGGGGACAAGATATTTTCAAATCTTGGGGGGGGGAAGGTTGTTGTTTGTGTTCTTTGTTTGGGAGTGTGTTCGTTCTCGGGACTGAGAGGGACCAGACATCAATCCAGGTTCTCCACATCTTTCTAAACAAGTCTCTCCTATTTCAAACTTGTAAGTAAATAGCCAGGCAAGGCGTGTTAGTTTTCCTTTGTTTTCTCAACTTGTAAATGTACCTTTTACTAGAGTGTTTATCTTTGTTTGCTGTACTTTGAACCTAAAACTAGAGGGGAGTCCTCTGAGCTCTTTAAGTTTGATTACCCTGTAAGGTTAATTTCCATACTGATTTTACAGAGATGATTTTTACCTTTTTCTTTAATTAAAAACCTTCTTTTTAAGAACCTGATTGATTTTTCCTTGTTTTAAGATCCAAGGGGTTTGGATCTTGATTCACCAGGAGTTGGTGGGAGGAAGGAGGGGAATGGTTAATTTCTCCTTGTTTTAGATCCAAGGGGATTGGATCTGTGTTCACCAGGAGTTGGTGGGAGGAAGGAGGGGGGATGGTTAATTTCTCCTTGTTTTAAAATCCAAGGGGTTTGGATCTGTATTCACCAGGGAATTGGTGAAGGTTTTTCAAGGCTTCTCAGAAAGGGAAAAATTGAAATGGTGGCAGCGGAACCAGAGCTAAGCTGGTAGTTAAGCTTAGAAGTTTTCATGCAGGCCCCGACATTTGTACCCTAAAGTTCAAAGTGGGGATCCAGCCTTGACATGGTGGTAGAGTGGTGGGATCATTTTAAACCCAAAAGCCAGTGAGATTTTTTTTTCCTTCTAGCTGCTTGGAAAGCCGAGCTGGAGGTAGATAGATGCATATCTTATCTCTCCTTGCCTGAAGGCAGAGGTGTTTTTTTTTAACAGGTACTTTGTTAAGAGAAGTGTTCAAATGGGCAAACAAAGGGAAAGGGAATTTAGAAGCTGAATTGTTTTTTTTTCTTTTTACATCCTCGGGAGTAGCTAGTTAGAAAGTCTCTGTTAACTCAGCAGCAGCCAGAGCTGAGAGCTTCCCAGTTTCAGTCAACTGCAGAGGGGGTGACCCAGCACAAAAAAACAGGAAAATGACTACAAAAGAAGAAAAAGCCAAAGAGGAGGCCCACAAGAGAGCTATGGAGCTGAAAGAAAAAGAGATAGAGCTGAGAGACAGAGAAGAGAAAGCCAAAGAGGAGGCCCACAAGAGAGAGATGGAGATGAAAGAAAAAGAGATGGAGGAGAGAGAAAAAGAAAGGAAACATGAACTGGAACTAGCCAAGGCTAAGCAAGCTTTCACCCCCATCCCTGTTCCTAAGCCGTCCACCAGGGCCCCGTCTGGGTTACCAGAGACCCAGACAAAGATGGTGGAACAGGATCCCCTGCCAATGACTGCAACAGCCGTAGTGGATCCAATCCCAGAGACCCAGCCAAAGCCAGTCCCAGAACCGGAACTGGCAACGCAACCAGCACCAGGACCATTGCCAGCACTGAGTCCAGCGCTTGCAAACCCGTCTACAACTCCAACGCCAGAGGGCACCAGCGAGCCTGACCTGGCGGAAGCAGCAGATAACCCTACCCAAGAGGCTCAGCCAGAGCCTGAGATACCACATAGTGCACCAGCGGACCACAGTCAATGGAAACAGCCCCAGCACCTGCATCACTTCCAGAGGGACCAAGCCCCAGTCCACAGTCCAAGGAGGAACTGATGTCTCCAGCATCAAGGGAACAGTTCCAGGCCGAGCAGGAAGCAGATGACAGCCTTCAGAAAGCTTGGGTGGCGGCACGGAGCACCCCAACGCCTCTCAGCTCTTCGAACCAATCCCGGTTTGTTGTAGAACAAGGACTTTTATACAAGGAGACTCTTTCTGGTGGGCACCAGGAAGATTGGCATCCTCAAAGACAGTTGGTAGTTCCCACTAAGTATCGGGTAAAGCTCTTGAGCTTAGCCCATGATCATCCCAGTGGCCATTCTGGGGTGAACAGAACCAAAGACCGGTTGGGGAAGTCCTTCCACTGGGAGGGAATGGGCAAGGACGTTGCTAAATATGTCCGGTCTTGTGAGGTGTGCCAACGAGTGGGAAAGCCCCAAGACCAGGTTAAAGCCCCTCTCCAGCCACTACGCATAATTGAGGTCCCATTTCAGCGCGTAGCTGTGGATATTCTGGGTCCTTTCCCAAAGAAGACACCCAGAGGAAAGCAGTACGTACTGACTTTCATGGATTTTGCTACCCGATGGCCGGAAGCAGTACCCTTAAGCAACACCAGGGCTAAAAGTGTGTGCCAGGCATTAACAGACATTTTTGCCAGGGTAGGTTGGCCCTCCGACATCCTTACAGATTCGGGAACTAATTTCCTGGCAGGGACCATGGAAAACCTGTGGGAAGCTGATGGGGTGAATCACTTGGTTGCCACCCCTTACCACCATGAAACCAATGGCCTGGTGGAGAGGTTTAATGGAACTTTGGGGGCCATGATACGTAAATTCGTAAATGAACACTCCAATGATTGGGACCTAGTGTTGCAGCAGTTGCTTTTTGCCTACAGGGCTGTACCACATCCCAGTTTAGGGTTTTCACCATTTGAACTTGTGTATGGCCGCGAGGTTAAGGGGCCATTACAGTTGGTAAAGCAGCAATGGGAGGGGTTTACGCCTTCTCCAGGAACTAACATTCTAGACTTTGTAAGCAACCTACAAAGCACCCTCCGACACTCTTTAGCCCTTGCTAAAGAAAACCTAAAGAATGCTCAGGAAGAGCAAAAGGCCTGGTATGATAAACATTCCAGAGAACGGTCCTTCAAAGTAGGAGACCAAGTCATGGTCTTAAAGGCGCTCCAGGCCCATAAAATGGAAGCATCGTGGGAAGGACCATTCACGGTCCAGGAGCGCCTAGAAGCTGTTAACAATCTCATAGCCTCCCCCACCTCCAACATAAAGCCTAAGGTATACCATGTTAATTCCCTTAAGCCCTTTTATTCCAGAGAATTAAACGTTTGCCAGTTTACAGCCCAGGAAACAGATGACGTGGAGTGGCCTGAAGGTGTCTACTACGAAGAAAAAAAGGATGGTGGCGTAGAAGAGGTGAACCTCTCCACGACCCTTGGACGTCTGCAGCGACAGCAGATCAAGGAGCTGTGCACAAGCTTTGCACCAATTTTCTCAGCCACTCCAGGCTGGACAGAACGGGCATACCACTCCATTGACACAGGTAATGCTCACCCTATTAGAACCCCACCCTACCGGGAGTCACCTCATGCCAAAACTGCTATACAAAGGGAGATCCAGGACATGCTACAGATGGGTATAAGCCGCCCCACTAAGAGTGCATGGGCATCTCCAGTGGTTCTAGTTCCCAAACCAGATGGGGAAATACGCTTTTGCGTGGACTACCGTAAGCTAAATGCTGTAACTCGTCCTGACAACTATCCAATGCCACGCACAGATGAGCTATTGAAGAAATTGGGACATGCCCAATTCATCTCTACTTTAAACTTAACCAAGGGGTACTGGCAAGTACCACTAGATGAACCCGCTAAGGAAAGGTCAGCCTTCGTCACCCAGGCAGGGGTGTATGAATTCAATGTACTCCCTTTCGGGTTGCGAAATGCACCCGCCACCTTCCAAAAACTTGTAGATGGTCTCCTAGCAGGATTGGGAGAATCTGCAGTTGCCTACCTCAGTAATGTGGCCATTTTTTTCTGATTCATGGGCAGAGCACATGGAGCACCTGAAAAAAGTTTTCGAGCGCATCCAGCAGGCAGAACTAACTGTTAAGGCTAAAAAGTGTCAAATAGGCCAAAACAGAGTAACTTACCTGGGGCACCAGGTGGGTCAAGAAACTATAAATCCCCTACAGGCCAAAGTGGATGCTATCCAAAAGTGGCCGGTTCCAAAGTCTAAAAAACAGGTCCAATCCTTCTTAGGCTTGGCTGGATATTATAGGCAATTTGTACCCCACTACAGCCAAATCGCCGCCCCGCTGACAGACCTAACCAAAAAGAAACAGCCAAATGCAGTTCAGTGAACTGATGAGTGTCAAAAGGCCTTTAACCAGCTTAAGGCAACACTCATGTCTGACCCTGTACTAAGGGCCCCAAACTTTAACAAACCGTTCCTAGTAACCACAAATGCGTCTGAGCGAGGCGTGGGAGCAGTTTTAATGCAGGAAGGACCGGATCAAAAATTCCATCCTGTCGTGTTTCTCAGTAAGAAACTGTCTGAGAGGGAAAGCCATTGGTCAATCAGCAAAAAGAAATGCTATGCCATTGTGTACGCGCTGGAAAAGCTACGCCCATATGTTTGGGAACGGCGTTTCCAACTACAAACAGACCATGCTGCGCTACAGTGGCTTCATACCGCCAAGGGAAATAACAAAAAACTTCTTCGGTGAAGTTTAGCTCTCCAAAATTTTTATTTTAAAATATAACACATTTCAGGAGCTTCTAACAAAGTGGCTAATGCACTCTCCCGGAAAAGTTTCCCAGAGTTAACTGATTAACAATTGTTCTTAAAATAAAACATATTGTTAGTTTTTATATAATCAGTAGTATGTCTAAAGGTACATGTGTCTTATTAACTCTGTTTTCTCCTAAAACTCCAGAAAAAAATCACAGCCAGTGTGAAACCAAATGTCCAACACTATCTGTGATTTGGGGGGCGTGTCATAACTATAAAGGGAAGGGTAACAGCTGTCCTGTGTACAGTACTATAAAATCCCTCCTGGCCAAAGACTCCAAAATCCTTTTCCCTGTAAAGGGTTAAGAAGCTCAGGTAACCTGGCTGGCATCTGACCTAAAGGACCAATAAGGGGACAAGATACTTTCAAATCTTGGGGGGGGGGGGGAAGGTTGTTGTTTGTGTTCTTTGTTTGGGAGTGTGTTCGTTCTCGGGACTGAGAGGGACCAGACATCAATCCAGGTTCTCCACATCTTTCTAAACAAGTCTCTCCTATTTCAAACTTGTAAGTAAATAGCCAGGCAAGGCGTGTTAGTTTTCCTTTGTTTTCTCAACTTGTAAATGTACCTTTTACTAAAGTGTTTATCTTTGTTTGCTGTACTTTGAACCTAAGACTAGAGGGGAGTCCTCTAAGCTCTTTAAGTTTAATTACCCTGTAAGGTTAATTTCCATACTAATTTTACAAAGATAATTTTTACCTTTTTCTTTAATTAAAAACCTTCTTTTTAAGAACCTGATTGATTTTTCCTTGTTTTAAGATCCAAGGGGTTTGGATCTTAATTCACCAGGAGTTGGTGGGAGGAAGGAGGGGAATGGTTAATTTCTCCTTGTTTTAGATCCAAGGGGATTGGATCTGTGTTCACCAGGAGTTGGTGGGAGGAAGGAGGGGAATGGTTAATTTCTCCTTGTTTTAAATCCAAGGGGATTGGATCTGTGTTCACCAGGAGTTGGTGGGAGGAAGGAGGGGGGATGGTTAATTTCTCCTTGTTTTAAAATCCAAGGGGTTTGGATCTGTATTCACCAGGGAATTGGTGAAGGTTTTTCAAGGCTTCTCAGAAAGGGAAAAATTAAAATGGTGGTAGCGGAACCAGAGCTAAGCTGGTAGTTAAGCTTAAAAGTTTTCATGCAGGCCCCTACATTTGTACCCTAAAGTTCAAAGTGGGGATCCAGCCTTGACAACCCCAATAAAAGAAAAAAGTTCTCCCAATCCCAAAGGACCAAGCCCCAGACCCAGCTCAACGTCCAAATCAGAGCTTACCCACAAATCACGCTGTTGCCAATCCTTTAGAATCTAAAATCTAAAGGTTTATTCATAAAAGGAAAAAGATATAGATGAGAGCTAGAATTGGTTAAATGGAATCAATTACACACACAGTAATGGGAAAGTTCTTGGTTCAGGCTTGTAGCAATGATGGAATAAACTGCAGGTTCAAATCAAGTCTCTGGAACATCCCCAGCTGGGATGGGTCATCAGTCCTTTGTGTAGAGCTTCCATTTGTAGCAAAGTCCCTCCACGGGTAAGAAGCAGGATTGAAGACAAGATGGAGATGAGGCATCTGCCTTTTATAGTCTCTTCCAGGTGCAAGGACACCTCTTTGTCCTTACTGTGGAAAATTACAGCAAAATGGAGTTTGGAGTCACATGGGCAAGTCCCTGCATACTTTGCTGAGTCACAAGGTGTATCTGCCTTCTCTCAATGGGTCAGTTGTATAGCTGATGGTCCTTAATGGGCCATCAAGCAGGCTAGGCAGAGCTGACACCAACTTGTCTGGGGTGTCTCCCAGAAGCATAGCATAAGTTTGAAATACAGACAATATAAAGCCAATATTCATAACTTTAACTACAAAAATGAAACACACATATAGACAGCATAATCATAACCAACAAACCATAACCTCTCCATAGACCCCTTACACGACAACCTTTATACAATATTTGCTGCAGATATATAACAGTGGTTGCAACAGTGATCTATACAGTTACAGATTATGTCAAGAACGTCACACCCCAAATGCAAAGTTGATGCAGGAAGGGATGACAAACATCCCTAACTGCATCCCAAGAGCTCCCCATCCTGGGTTCTGTCTCACTACAGCTAGTCTTGGGTTAGAAGCCGCACCAGTGTATAACAGAAATGGTTTATCAAAGTCATGTTCAATAACATGATTGAATCTCTTTACAAACTCAAGGTAAAACTTGGTTAGAACAATAGTGGATTGAATCTGCTCTTGCAGCATGGTTCCTGTATGTCTCATGTGATCTTGCCAAGAGCTAAAGAACATAGCTACTTTATTCATAAAAGCTCTGGCAAATGTTTGGAACCCAATTAACATCAAGCCAATGTAGATATTAATGTTGTTCGTAGTATAGGAATCTTGGCATTTAGCCGTGAAAGCAATATGGTAGTGTGCCTTAGTTTCCCTTTTCATACAGCACATCAGATCTGGAATGTCTTTTCCCCTGTGAAAAGTTCCAATGCTGTTTACAGGCATTAACTGTGAAACATTAGGATAACAAGGTCTTTGAACATAAAGTATGTTCTTATGTATTACTCTTAACATGTTCAAGGGATTTTCCAAAAGATTAGGCACATTGTACGTTTTTCAGTTCTTGCTAATAGCAAGACATTAGTTACAAAAATTACCATTAGCAATAACAACAAATCCATTGCAAGTGTCCATTTACAATCATTTTTGTCATGCCACACCTTTGGCCCAAAACCATTGGGTTTTTGGCATTTTAGGGTTAACCTGTGGCTTTCCTTTGCAAAATCAAGTTCTCTTTTTCCTCCTTGTCCTGAAGGATCAAACCCTGATTTTTCTTGCTTAACAGAATTCACTGGCTGATTGGGTGGGCTCTCTGTGCTAATAGCTATTAGCAAGTCTTTTTTCTCCCTGCCAGCCAGGTAATTTGCATCAACACAGACACTAGCTTTTAGATTCTCAGCTGCTACCAATTTCAAGGCTGGACACTCATTCTTCCCTTTAGCAGGATTGGGTTCTTCTCCCCTCCCCCCCCCCTCCCCCACCCAAACACACACCTTTTGCCTAGAAGGTTGAAAACGGAAACTTCCTGCTTACAGGAATTCCTTTGCTGGCTAGGTGTGTTCACAAGTGCGGACCCTGACGCACAGACTGCTCACTCAGGGCTTGGCTACACTTGCGAGTTACAGCGCAATAAAGGAGCCTGGGTGCACTAGCTCACTCCCCGTCCACACTGGCATGGCACGTAGAGCGCTCTGACTCTGTGGCTACAGCGCGCCTGGTTCTCCACCTCGGTGAGAGGAATAACGTTTGCTGCGCCTTGGCTACAACGCCCGGGCATCAGTGTGAACGAGGTGTTGCGTTACTGCGCTCTGATCGGCCTCCGGAGCGTCCCATAATCCCCTTAAGTCAAGTGGCCACTCTTGTCACTGTTTTGAATTCCTGTAGGAATGCGGAAATGCCCTTTCAAAGCCCCATTTCTGACAGCCAGCATGCAAGCCGTTACTGTGCAATGCTGTGTGAGAGAGAGACGCAGGGGAGAGGGGGGGGTCTGCTGCTGTCTGAACTTACAAGACAGCATGCTGACGTGCTCAGCCCCCCAAAACCCCATTCTCTCTCCCCCCACATACACACAACACACTCCCTGTCACACTCCACCCCACCCCTCCCATTTGAAAAGCACGTTGCAGTCACTTGAATGCTGGGATAGCTGCCCATAATGCACCACTCCCAATGCTGCTGCAAGTGCCGCAAATGTGGCCACGCCAGTGCGCTGTCAGCTGTCAGTGTGCTCTGCCATACTACCCCCCGCCCATTCCCCCCTCCCCCTTATGCCTGGCAACTCCCATGCCCAGTGCCCCTCTGGCCCACAGAGCCCTATAACCAGCACCCCCCACTGCCTAGTGCCTCTCTCACAGCCCCCCCACAACTCCCCAGCACTCCATATTCCTGAGGGAATTCAGCACCAAAACATTAAAAATTCTGTGCACTATTTTAAAATTCTGCAAATGTTATTTGTCAATAAATAAACGTGGAAGCTGCAGCCTGGCAGGGGGAGCCCAGGCCACTGGCTGCCTGGAGGTGGGAGATCACCCTGCAGCCTCCCACCTCCCTTCCCAGGACAGGGACTCGACAGTGAGGCTGCACCCGACCCTGACACATTGTAAGGGATGGGCCTGCCCCAGAAACACCTTTGGGCACTGCCCCTCTGCGCCAGGTGCACCAGGTGTGGGAGGCAGGCTCAGCCCATCAGGATCCAAGTGTGGAGGGGCTCAGTGTGGGGGGATCCAGGTGGGGCTAACAGGGTTCTGGGTGGAGCAGTCGGGGTGCAGGTGGCTCAGTGGGGGATCTGGATACACAGGGGCTCGTTGGGGGTTGATGGGGCAGTGGGACTCTGTAGAGGGGTCCAGGTGAAGGTGCTTGGGGCTCAGCAGGGGGTGTCTAGGTGTGGGGAGCTCAGTGGGAGGGCGGGTGCAGGGGAGGTGGGGCTCATTGGGGTGGGAGTCCAAGTGAAGCTAGCTGGGGCTCTGTGGGTGGGTGGTACAGATGCAGGGCAGGTGGGGCTAGTCAGGGGAGGGTTCGATGGGGCTGCTTAATGGGCGAGCCTCAGCTGCTGCCAAGGGGATGCTGCATGCTGGGCTCCCGGTTCTCCCCTGTCCCCGCATCCCTCATCCCCTTCTCTTCCCCATCCCATACCCCTTCCCCACTGCCCATCTCCTCCCCATCCCACCCCCTTCCTTCCCTACTGCTTATTTCCCCCAGTCTCCCCACCCCGCCCCAGCACATGCACTCCCTGCTGTACAGAGAACAGGATGGCCCCTCCCAGCACACAGACGGGGAACACCACCGGCACTAGGACCCAAAAGGCTGCGTCCAGCTGCAAAGTCAGCAGAACTGAACAGCCCCCTCTTTCCACCGGGCAGTTCTGTGGGGACTCCCCAGACACAGCTCCTACAGCCAATCCACCAGCACTGAACAAATACTGCAAGACTAATATCTCACAGGCCCGATTGCAGCAGAGAGCCTTTAAGCCTCACTGCGGGGAGCTTCCCCCCAGGGCCAGCTTTAGCAAGAGCGGGGCCCAATTCCTGGGGGCATGGCTTGCCGCAAGCCCCACCCCCAGGAATCGGGCCCCGCTCCGGCCGGAGCTCCAGCCGGGGTCGTGGGGCTTGGGTCTGGCCCGGAGCCGTTCAGCCAGGGCCGGGCTGGAGCCGAACTGGGGGGCCGGGCCCGAGCCGGGCCAGACCCGGAGCCGAGCCGCGGGGGCCGGGCCGGGCCCGGAGCCGCTCAGCCGGGGCCGGGCTCGAGCCGGACCCGGAGCCGAGCCGCGGGGCCTGGGCCGGAGCCGAGCCGAGCAGGCCGGACCGGCGCCCCAGGGTCGGAGCTGCTGGGGCTGGAGGTGCTCGGCCGGGGCTGGACTGGGCCGCGCCGCGCCTCCCCGGAACCCTTCTCACACCCCCCACCACCCCAGCTTATCTGGTGCTGCCTGCCCGCCCCTGCTTCTTTTCAGAAGCAGGGGCGGGGGAGGAGCAGGGGGCGGAGCGTTCAGGGGAGGGGAGGAGGGGGAAGTGAGCTGGGGGCGGGGTGGAGAGCTGCGGCGCGGGGCCCTCTTGGCGCGGGGCCCAATTCAGCCGAATCGGCTGAATCGGCCTAAAGCCGGCCCTGCTTCTCCCACCCAGCCCTGAACAGAATATCGCTGCCAGCCTCCAGCTCAGGGCTGAGCCTTCACTTCCTCCCATGCAGCTCTGGGAGAAAGAGCTCCTTAGGCCCCCTGAAGGGGAAAAGCCACAAACAAATCTTCACGTGGCTCTCACACCTCTAGGGGCCCAGGCCAGGCAGGTATCAATCCCAGCCCATGTAGGGTTAGGAGTTCCTGCTGCTCCCTGCTGAGATACACTGACCTTGCGCTGCACTGGGGGGGCTGTCCCCTTTTGCAAGCACGTACTTCCTGTTTCTGGGAAGGAAGAACTACTGCCCTAGTGTTAACTGCCTGCTGCACTGTGCCTGCATCACAATGCCAGAGCCTCCCCAGGCAGGAGACTCCTTTGTCAGCCACCTGGCGACAGGAGCAGGCTCATGTCCACAAGACACAGGTCGTTCGGAGAGACTGGGCAGAGGAAGGAGCCCCATGTCCTGAACTAGGAGAGCTAGTGTCTGAGAAGAGAGCCTCACCCTTATAGCGTTCACCACCCGCGGCGGACAGGAGCGAGCAGTGGCAGTGTGGGGGGAGGAGGGGGCAGGGGGCGGAGAGAAGCCCTGGGCCTGGCCAGCTGAGAGGAGCGAGCGGGGGGGGGGGGGAGGAGCCAGTGGGCAGGGGGGCCTCAGGGTGCATCACAAGTGGAGAGGGCAGGGCCAGGTAGGGTGACCAGATCACCCAAGTCAAATATCGGGACGCGGGGGGGGGGGGGGGGGGACAAAAAACAAACAAACAAACAAACAAACAACCCTTCCTCCGCAAGTGCTGGAGGGAGGCCCGGGAGACTCAGGGGAAGCGCGGGGCCAGGGTAAGAGTCCGGCCTGGTCCCGAGCAGGCAGGACTCAGTCGGGTGGTAGGGAGAGGAGGGGGGCGGCCCGCGGGGCCAGGCGGCGGCTGTTCTCACCCCCGGGCAGCGGGACTCGGGAGCAGCCGCTGCTGCAGCTCCCACTGCCGCGGGGGAGGAAGCAGCCATGGCACTTGGCGGCTGCGGCTCTGGTGCCCCCGAAGCCCCCGAGCCCGGGCCTGCTGCGGGAACCCAGCAGCGCGCACGCTGCGCCCAGCCCCTGGCCAGTCGCGTCTGGGCTGCTGCCCAGCTGGTGCTATCCCGCGGCGGCCCCGGAGCGGGGGCAGCAGGCCCCAGCCCCCCCGTCCCGCTCGGGTCCCGCAGGGGAACGAACGGGGCTGGGCTGCCGATGCCTCCGCGGGATAGCACCAGCTGGGCAGCAGCCCAGACGCGACTGGCCAGGGGCTGGGCCCAGCGTGCGCACTGCTGGGTCCCCGCAGCAGGCCCCGGCTCGGGGGGTTCGGGGGCGCCGCAGCCGCCGAGCGCCATGGCCGCTTCCTCCCCCGCGGCAGTAGGAGCTGCAGCAGCAGCTGCTCCTGTGTCCCGCTGCCCGGGGGGGGAGAACAACAGCCGCCGCTTGGCCCCGCGGGCCGCCCCCCTCCTCTCCCTACCACCCGACTGAGTCCTGCCTGTTCGGGGCCAGGCCGGACTCTTACTCACCCTGGTCCCGCGCTTCCCCTGAGTCTCCCAGGCCTCCCTCCAGCGCTTGCATAGGGGGGAGGAATGGTGAGCCTGGGGAAGAGGCGGGGATTCGGGGAGGGAGCCAATCGGGGGAGGAGGGGGTGGAGTCGGGGCGTGGGGGGGGGGCGCGAGCACTTCCGGGCTCCAGGCTCCGGCGCATTTCCTTGTTTGTCCAGTGTCCCGACCGCATGTCGGTCGGGACGCGGGACAAACAAGGAAATATCGGGACAGTCCCGATAAAATCGGGACGTCTGGTCACCCTAGGGCCAGGGCACCATCGGAAACCCGGTACTAGGCGTGGACCCTGAGCAAGGCTTTTGGGTGATGCAGTAATGGAGCTAGGAGGTGATAAGGGGGGTTCTAGGCATCTCTAATCCCAGCCCCACTTCTCCTGTGCCCAAAGCCATGAGCGTGAGCCCACCCCTCTCAGTCTCAGATCCCACAGCCCCAAAGACATGACTGGCCACTCACGCTGTGACCCAATTACAGCTAGGAAGGCTCTCTAGAAAGATAGGAGTGGGAAGAGCAACCCCCTTAGCCTGGTAGGCAGTACGCATCCTTCCCAGTATGGCAGAGACCATGCCTCAAGCGACGGTCCTGGGGCCGGTTTTCTTCAATGTCTTCATTCATGATCTGGAGGATGGCGTGGGCTGCACCCTCAGCAAGTTTGCGGATGACACTAAACTGGGAGGAGTGGTAGATACGCTGGAGAGTAGGGATAGGATACAGAGGGACCTAGACAAGTTAGAGGATTGGGCCAAAAGAAATCTGATGAGGTTCAACAAGGACAAGTGCAGAGTCCTGCACTTAGGACAGAAGAATCCCATGCAACGCTACAGACTAGGGACCGAATGGCTAGGCAGCAGTTCTGCAGAAAAGGACCTAGGGGTTACAGTGGACTAGAAGCTGGATATGAGTCAGCAGTGTGCTCTTGTTGCCAAGAAGGCTAACGGCATTTTGGGCTGTATAAGTAGGGGCATTGCCAGCAGATAGAGGGACATGATCATTCCCCTCTATTCGACATTGGTGAGGCCTCATCTGGAGTACTGTGTCCAGTTTTGGGCCCCACACTACAAGAAGGATGTGGAAAAATTGGAAAGAATCCAGTGGAGAGCAACAAAAATGAATAGGGGGCTGGAGCACATGACTTATGAGGAGAGGCTGAGGGAACTGGGATTGTTTAGTCTGCAGAAGAGAAGAATGAGGGGGGATTTGATAGCTGCTTTCAACTACCTGAAAGGGGGTTGCAAAGAGGATGGATCTAGACTGTTCTCAGTGGTAGCAGATGACAGAACAAGGAGCAATGGTCTCAAGTTGCAGTGGGGAAGGTTTAGGTTGGATATTAGGAAAAACTTTTTCATTAGGAGGGTGGTGAAGCACTGGAATGGGTTACCTAGGGAGATGGTGCAATCTCCTTCCTTAGAGGTTTTTAAGGTCAGGGTTGAAAAAGCCCTGGCTGGGATGATTTAGTTGGGGATTGGGCCTGATTTAGGCAGGGAGTTGAACTAGATACCTCCTGAGGGCTCTTCCAACCCTGATAGGCAGATAGACCCAGATTAGTCCATAGGAGACGGGGGGGGGAGGGGAGGCGCAGAGGAAGAGGATGCAGGCAACTGAACATGACAGGTGCTCATGAAAGGAGAGAGAGAGAGTGTTGGAGTGTCAGTTGGCCAACACAGAGAAGAGAGAGAGAGAGAAACCTAGGAGGAAGGAACAAAACTCAGAACAAGGAGTCACCCTCATGAACCCAACTACTGCTAGGGAGCAAACACCACTGCTGGCCAGAGAGATGAACAGCCCCCGCAAATGGCAACATCAACTCCCTTGAATCCACAGCTAGTCAGGAAACCCTTTTTCTTGTTTTTTTGTTCTTTTTTTAAACAAACCCACACCCAGCTAACGGGAAGTCCCTGCCTGGAGCCAGGGGGGCTGTGACCAGAGCCCTCACCAAACCAGACACTGATCTCACAGACAGTGACAGCTGCTCCGCTCCCAGCTGGACAGGTCTTGCCTGGCATCAACAACGCTTGCGCTCTCGCTCGCTTTCCATCTCACCACCGAGACGGACTCTGTCCCCCACCCCCACCACCCACTTCTTTTCCCTTGGTGCCAAACACAACACAAGAAGGAAAAACAAAAGTTATCATCACAATCTGCCGTGATGGCCAGGCTCTCCTTCTCGCATCTCCCACACCCCAGGGCTCTACCCTGAACCCCCTTCCCATGATGTTGTCAGAGCTACAATTAGAAAGCACCCCACTGCACCTGCACCCAACATAATCACTCGGCACAGGAGACTCTTGTCCCTTCCACTGGTCTTAACCCCACAGAGCCCCAGGCCCAGCTAGGATGCACCTTATTTTTCTTTAGTACTGGGGCTCTCGTCCTCTCCTTCCTATCCCTCTTGGACTCCATCTGTGAGAGAGGACTGGGAAGTGTTACAGACACAGAGACCCTCCCCCAGCTCTCTCTGCGCCCTGGGCTCACACCTGGTTGTCTCCCCAGTCCTTGGCACTGTCCAGCATGTCTCCCTCCACAGAAGTCACCTGATGTCATCTTAGACTCCATCTTCATATTGCTCTTCTCCTTCCCAGAACTCCTGCTCTGCTCCTCAGACGTGTCTGTCCTCAGCTCTGCAGGCAGAGGGGAAGGGGCATCATGGGAACACACATGCCCCATTCCAGACACCACATGGCATCCACAGGGCTACTAAACCATGTCACCTTGTGCCAAAAACCACACCCCACCCCAAAGGAGCAAAACGCCTTTGTGAGCCCAGCACACACATACACACCAAGCCCAGCCAAATTGGGAGCTTGCCCCCCCTTCCCGGGCCTCATGGATGGAGAAGTTTGGTGGGCAGTGGGGGCCCCGAGGGACTGGCTCAGCGTGTGAATGAAGGACTGGGATATATGTGGGGGCGGGACAGTGGGGTTGGGGTGTCCAGGAGGACCCAAGGTAAGGGCCTAGGGGGATTAGGGGTATAGGAGAGTAGGGTTACCAAGTGCACTGTGGGACTGGGGGATTTAGAGAGCCCAGAGAGGACGGGTGGGGCAGGTTGGAGGGCCCCACGGGGGCTGAAAAGGGGAATCCGTCAGGTTGGGGGGTAGCAGAGAGTGGAGATAAGGGACTCGAAGCGCAAGCAGGAGAGCGCAAGAGGGGAGGACTCCTGTCTCATGCTGAGAAAGAGGGACGATCATTGAGTTATCTTAAGTGCCTATACACAAATGCAAGAAGCCTGGGAAACAAGCAGGGAGAACTGGAAGTCCTGGCACAGTCAGGGAACTATGATGTGATTGGAATAACAGAGACTTGGTGGGATAACTCACATGACTGGAGTACTGTCATGGATGGATATAAACTGTTCAGGAAGGACAGGCAGGGCAGAAAAGGTGGGGGAGTTGCGTTGTATGTAAGAGAGGAGTATGACTGCTCAGAACTCCGGTATGATACTGCAGAAAAACCTGAGAGTCTCTGGATAAAGTTGAGAAGTGGGAGCAACAAGGGTGATGTCGTGGTCGGAGTCTGCTATAGACCACCAGACCAGGGGGATGAGGTGGACGAGGCTTTCTTCTGGCAACTAGCAGAAGTTGCTAGATCGCAGGCCCTGGTTCTCATGGGAGACTTTAATCACCCTGATATCTGCTGGGAGAGCAATACAGCGGTGCACAGGCAATCCAGGAAATTTTTGGAAAGCGTAGGGGACAATTTCCTGGTGCAAGTGCTGGAGGAACCAACTAGAGGCAAAGCTTTTCTTGACCTGCTGCTCACAAACAGGGAAGAACTAGTAGGGGAAGCAAAAGTGGATGGGAACCTGGGAGGCAGTGACCATGAGATGGTCGAGTTCAGGATCCTGACACAAGGAAGAAAGGAGAGCAGCAGAATATGGACCCTGGACTTCAGAAAAGCAGACTTTGACTCCCTCAGGGAACAGATGGGCAGGATCCCCTGGGAGAATAACATGAAGGGCAAAGGGGTCCAGGAGAGCTGGCTGTATTTTAAAGAATCCTTATTGAGGTTGCAGGAACAAACCATCCCGATGTGTAGAAAGAATAGTAAATATGGCAGGCGACCAGCTTGGCTAAACAGTGAAATCCTTGCTGATCTTAAACGCAAAAAAGAGGCTTATAAGAAGTGGAAGATTGGACAAATGACCAGGGAGGAGTATAAAAATATTGCTCAGGCGTGCAGGAGTGAAATCAGGAAGGCCAAATCACACTTGGAGTTGCAGTTAGCAAGAGATGTTAAGAGTAACAATGTAACCCTTCTGCCCATCTAAGTTGGCAGCAACAAGGGCCGGGTTCTGTATCTAGGGGTTCCGTTTCAATAACGCAATGCAAAACCGGCTCGAGCCCCCACCCAGTGACCTGGGACAATTACATACCACCCCCTGGGCACCTCTAAGAGGCAATACTTCCCCTCTCGCAAGCACGGAGTCTGAGTGTAACGGAAATTGTTTAATAACATGAGGTAAACAACATCAGCATTAAATGGGAAAAACACCACAACTAGAGTTTTTAGACCAAACCATGAGCGAAGACCCACCCCAGCAAATTGGGCCGTGTCCTCTCCCGTTGGTTCTTGAAACCAGCGACCCAAGAATCACCAAAGTCCCAAAAGTCCACCAATCCCAAAGTCTCTTGGGTCCAGCAACCCAAGAATCACAAAAGTCCGACAACCCCCCAAAGTCTCTGTCCATGATCAGTGCAGCCCCAGAGTTCAAAGGGGGGGGGGGGTGAGCAGGGTGTTAAGGGGCACCTTACGTGATCCGAGGCCAACCGGCTGCTTCTCCGTGGGGTTCCACTGCAGCCTCCACCACGAACTGCTCCACTCCACCCGCAGTCCCACAAACTGCTCTGGCAGCTGCTCCGCTCCGCTCACCGACCTGTGAGCCGCGCTGCTCCGCTCCGCTCACCGACCTGTGAACCGCTCCGCTCCGCTCCGCTCCAGCCATCCCTTGGGCCGCTCCCACAAGGCTCTGCTCTGCTAGCTGCTCCTCCAGCCGCTCCGCTCACCGACCTGTGAGCCGCTCCGCTCCGCTCACCCCCGCTAAGCTAAGTTAACTTAGCAATATAGCTTCAGGCTCCCCCACTAGTTAACACAGCCTCAGTGATCTCAGCTCTTAAATAGCTTTAGCTCTTTTGTGATTTCAGCTCTTAGTGATTTCAGCTAGTAGTAGGGGAGCCCCAGTGCTGGTGCACTATTGGCCCAAAGTGAACTCAGCTCAGCAGTCTGTAACTAGACTCCTAAGGGAATCAAAGTTAGCTCTGACATTCAACAGTGGAGAGAGGAGGTAGTGCAATTGGTGTTTCAACCCCCTCAGGGAGGGGGCCACACCATCAGGTACAAATACCTGTCCCCATCCTCTCTCAATTCACTGGGTTTTGTAACCCATGCCCCTTGACAAGCAAATGCTACTTAGGTAATGGTGAATGACTCACTCAGTCCTTCTGTCATACAACAGTTCCACTGGCCTTGATTCACAGAATCAGGGTAACAAAACTTTATTCTTCCTGCCCCAATAACAGAGAAACTGGGGATCCCACACCAGCCAAAGTAACCACTTTGAGTTGCTGTGGTTTCATGCCAGGCGAGTGGGTGTGCCTATGCAAACAAGATCAGCCCCTGGAGTTCTTTTCCACCCTCGCCATAATTCACCACCAGATGTCAGGGTAGAGCTCATCCTGACTCTGCTTACAACAAGAAGGGTTTCTTCAGGTATGTTAGCAACAAGAAGAAAATCAAGGAAAGTGTGGGCCCCTTACTGAATGAGGGAGGCAACCTAGTGACCGAGGATGTGGAAAAAGCTAATGTACTCAATGATTTTTTTGCCTCTGTCTTCACGCACAAGGTCAGCTCCCAGATTGCTGCACTGGGCAGTACAGCATGGGGAGAAGGTGACCAGCCCTCTGTGGAGAAAGAAGTGGTTCGGGACTATTTAGAAAAACTGGACGTGCACAAGTCCATGGGGCCGGATGCGCTGCATCCGAGGGTGCTAAAGGAGTTGGCGGGTGAGATTGCAGAGCCATTAGCCATTATTTTTGAAAACTCATGGCGATCGGGGGAGGTCCCAGATGACTGGAGAAAGGCTAATGTAGTGCCCATCTTTAAAAAACGGGAGGAAGGAGGATCCGGGGAACTACAGGCCAGTCAGCCTCACCTCAGTCCCAGGAAAAATTATGGAGCAGGTCCTCAAGGAATCAATTATGAAACATTTAGAGGAAAGGAAAGTGATCAGGAACAGTCAGCATGGATTCACGAAGGGGAAGTCGTGCCTGACTAACCTAATTGCCTTCTATGATGAGATAACTGGCTCTGTGGATGAGGGGAAAGCAGTGGATGTGTTATTTCTTGACTTTAGCAAAGCTTTTGATACTGTCTCCCACAGTATTCTTGCCACCAAGTTAAAGAAGTATGGGCTGGATGAATGGACTGTAAGGTGGATAGAAAGCTGGCTAGATCGTCGGGCTCAACGGGTAGTGATCAATGGCTCCATGTCTAGTTGGCAGCCGGTTTCAAGTGGAGTGCCCCAAGGGTCGGTCCTGGGGCCGGTTTTGTTTAATATCTTTATTAATGATCTGGAGGATGGTGTGGACTGCACTCTCAGCAAGTTTGCAGATGACACTAAACTAGGAGGCGTGGTAGATACACTAGAGGGTAGGGATCGGATACAGAGGGACCTAGACAAATTAGAGGATTGGGCAGAAAAAAACCTGATGAGGTTCAACAAGGACAAGTGCAGAGTCCTGCACTTAGGACGGAAGAATCCCATGCACTGCTACAGACTAGGGACCGAATGGCTAGGTAGCAGTTCTGCTGAAAAGGACCTAGGGGTCACAGTGGACGAGAAGCTGGATATGAGTCAACAGTGTGCTCTTGTTGCCAAGAAGGCTAACGGCATTTTGGGCTGTATAAGTAGGGGCATTGCCAGCAGATCGAGGAACGTGATCGTTCCCCTTTATTCGACATTGGTGAGGCCTCATCTGGAATACTGTGTCCAGTTTTGGGCCCCACACTACAAGAAGGATGTGGAAAAATTGGAAAGAGTCCAGCGGAGGGCAACAAAAATGATTAGGGGTCTGGAGCACATGACTTATGAGGAGAGGCTGAGAGAACTGGGATATTTTAGTCTCCAGAAGAGAAGAATGAGGGGGGATTTGATAGCAGCCTTCAACTACCTGAAGGGGGGTTCCAAAGAGGATGGAGCTCGGCTGTTCTCAGTGGTGGCAGATGACAGAACAAGGAGCAATGGTCTCAAGTTGCGGTGGGGGAGGTCCAGGTTGGATATCAGGAAAAACTATTTCACTAGGAGGGTGGTGAAACACTGGAATGCGTTACCTAGGGAGGTGGTGGAGTCTCCTTCCTTGGAGGTTTTTAAGGCCCGGCTTGACAAAGCCCTGGCTGGGATGATTTAGCTGGGAATTGGTCCTGCTTTGAGCAGGGGGTTGGACTAGATGACCTCTTGAGGTCCCTTCCAACTCTGATATTCTATGATTCTATGATTCTATGACTCGCACACTGGGGATGGAGAAGGCAATGGGGTGACAGGGACGTGGGGCCCAGCACTGGAGAAATGGGCTGGAGTCGATTGGGGCGGGGTGGGAGGAGGACGCTGGGGGAGGCAGCACATCGGCAGGGCAAAGGGAAAGGCCAAGGAGAGAGGACAAGGTGGGGGAGGGGAGCACTGGGGGATGACGGGGGGCTGAGGGTGAACTAGGGGGAGTTTGGGGAGCAGGACTGAGGGGTCCCCATGGGCGCAGGGCAGGGCTGGGGGTGGAGGGGGCGCTGGGGAGGCCCAGGGACGGGGCAGGTTGGGGAGCTGAAGAGAATGTCAGGGCCCTACAGAACAGGGAGCGGGTGGGGGAGGGGATGGGGGCGCTGAGGAGTCCCCAGGGGCACAGGGCGGGCCTGAGCGCAGTGGGTGGTTGGGGGCTGGGGGGGACGGGGCAGGTTGGGGGCTGAGGGGGATGTCACGGCTCTAGGGAGCAGGGAGCGGGTGGGGGAGGGGACAAGGGGGTGGATGGGGCGCATGGGGTGGATGGGGGTGGTGGGGCAGGGGGGACGGGGCAGGTTGGAGGGCTGAGGAGGATGTCAGGGCTCTAGGGAGCAGGTGGGTGAGGGGATGGGGGCTCAGGGGGACGTTGCGGCTCCAGGGAACAGGTGGGGAGGGAATGCAGGGGCTGAGGGGTCCCCATGGGCGCAGGGGGCGGATGGGGGGCTGGGGGCAGGGGCGGACGGGGCAGGTTGGGGGGTGAGGGGGATGTCACAGCTCTAGTGAGCGGGTGGGGGGGCAGGGGGTGGATGGGGCACAGGGCGGGGCTGGGGGCATGGGGTGGATGGGGGGGCGGGGGCAGAGGGGGTGAGGTAAGTTGGGGGGCTGAGGGAGATGTCCGGGCACTAGGGAGCAGGGAGCGGGAGGGGGGGGAGCTGAGGGGGATGTCGGGGCTCTAGAGAGCGGGTGGGGGAGGGGATGGGGGCTGAGGGGGATGTCGGGGCACTAGGGAGCGGGTGGGGGAGGGGATGGGGGCTGAGGGGGATGTCGTGGCACTAGGGAGCGGGTGGGGGAGGGGATGGGGGCTGAGGGGGATGTCGGGGGCACTAGGGAGGGGGGTGGGGGAGGGGATGGGGCTGAGGGGGATGTCGGGGCACTAGGGAGCGGGTGGGGGAGGGGAGGGGGAGCTAAGGGAGATGTCGGGGCACTAGGGAGCGGGTGGGGGAGGGGATGGGGCTGAGGGGGATGTCGGGGCACTAGGGAGCGGGTGCGGGAGGGGATGGGGGCTGAGGGGGGATGTCGGGGCACTAGGGAGCGGGTGGGGGAGGGGATGGGGGCTGAGGGGGATGTCGGGGCACTAGGGAGCGGGTGGGGGAGGGGATGGGGGAGCTCAGGGGGATGTCGGGGCACTAGGGAGCGGGTGGGGGAGGGGATGGGGCTGAGGGAGATGTCGGGGCACTAGGGAGCGGGTGGGGGATGGGGGCTGAGGGGGATGTCGGGGCACTAGGGAGCGGGTGGGGGAGGGGATGGGGGAGCTCAGGGGGATGTCGGGGCACTAGGGAGCGGGTGGGGGAGGGGATGGGGGCTGAGGGGGATGTCGGGGCACTAGGGAGCGGGTGGGGGAGGGGAAGGGGCTGAGGAGGATGTCGGGGCACTAGGGAGCGGGTGCGGGAGGGGATGGGGGGGCTGAGGGGGATGTCGGGGCACTAGGGAGCGGGTGGGGGATGGGAGGGGGAGCTGAGGGGGATGTCGGGGCACTAGGGAGCGGGTGGGGGAGGGGATGGGGGCTGAGGGGGATGTCGGGGCACTAGGGAGCGGGTGGGGGAGGGGATGGGGGCTGAGGGGGATGTCGGGGCACTAGGGAGCGGGTGGGGGAGGGGATGGGGGCTGAGGGGGATGTCGGGGCACTAGGGAGCGGGTGGGGAGGGGAGGGCGAGCTGAGGGAGATGGGGCACTAGGGAGCGGGTGAGGGAGGGGAAGGGGAGCTGAGGGGGATGTCGGGGCACTAGGGAGCGGGTGGGGGAGGGGAAGGGGCTGAGGAGGATGTCGGGGCACTAGGGAGCGGGTGCGGGAGGGGATGGGGGGGCTGAGGGGGATGTCGGGGCACTAGGGAGCGGGTGGGGGATGGGAGGGGGAGCTGAGGGGGATGTCGGGGCACTAGGGAGCGGGTGGGGGAGGGGATGGGGGCTGAGGGGGATGTCGGGGCACTAGGGAGCGGGTGGGGGAGGGGATCGGGGCTGAGGGGGATGTCGGGGCACTAGGGAGCGGGTGGGGGAGAGGATGGGGGCTGAGGGGGATGTCGGGGCACTAGGGAGCGGGTGGGGAGGGGAGGGCGAGCTGAGGGAGATGGGGCACTAGGGAGCGGGTGAGGGAGGGGAAGCGGAGCTGAGGGGGATGTCGGGGCACTAGGGAGCGGGTGGAGGAGGGGATGGGGGCTGAGGGGGATGTCGGGGCACTAGGGAGCGGGTGGGGGATGGGGGCTGAGGGGGATGTCGGGGCACTAGGGAGCGAGTGGGGGAGGGGGGGAGCTGAGGGAGATGTCGGGCCACTAGGGAGCGGGAGGGGGAGGGGATGGGGCTGAGGGAGATGTCGGGGCACTAGGGAGCGGGTGGGGGGGGCTGAGGGAGATGTCGGGGCACTAGGGAGCGGGTGGGGGAGGGGATGGGGGCTGAGGGGGATGTCGGGGCACTAGGGAGGGGGTGGGGGAGGGGATGGGGGCTGACGGGGATGTCGGGGCACTAGGGAGCGGGTGGGGGAGGGGAGGGGGGCTGAGGGGGATGTCGGGGCACTAGGGAGCGGGTGGGGGAGGGGATGGGGGGGCTGAGGGGGATTTCGGGGCACTAGGGAGCGGGTGGGGGAGGGGAGGGGGAGCTGAGGGGGATGTCGGGGCACTAGGGAGCGGGTGGGGGAGGGGATGGGGGGGCTGAGGGGGATGTCGGGGCACTAGGGAGCGGGTGGGGGAGCGGATGGGGGCTGAGGGGGATGTCGGGGCACTAGGGAGCGGGTGGGGGAGGGGATGGGGGCTGAGGGGGATGTCGGGGCACTAGGGAGCGGGTGGAGGAGGGGGAGCTGAGGGAGATGTCGGGGCACTAGGGAGCGGGTGGGGGAGGGGAGGGGGAGCTGAGGGGGATGTCGGGGCACTAGGGAGCGGGTGGGGGAGGGGAGGGGGCTGAGGGGGATGTCGGGGCACTAGGGAGCGGGTGGGGGAGGGGAGGGGGGCTGAGCGGGATGTCGGGGCACTAGGGAGCGGGTGGGGGAGGGGAGGGGGTCTGAGGGGGATGTCGGGGCACTATGGAGCGGGTGGGGGAGGGGATGGGGGCTTAGGGAGATGTCGGGGCACTAGGGAGCGGGTGGGGGAGGGGGGGAGCTGAGGGAGATGTCGGGGCACTAGGGAGCAGGTGGGGGAGGGGATGGGAGCTGAGGGGGATGTCGGGGCACCAGGGAGTGGGTGGGGGAGGGGGGCTGAGGGAGATGTCGGGGCACTAGGGAGCGGGTGGCGGAGGGGGGGTAGCTGAGGGAGATGTCGGGGCACTAGGTAGCGGGTGGGGGGGGGCTGAGGGGGATGTCGGGGCACTAGGGAGCGGGTGGGGGAGGGGGGGGCTGAGGGAAATGTCGGGGCACTAGGGAGCGGGTGGGGGAGGAGATGGGGGCTGAGGGGGATGTTGGGGCACTAGGTAGCGGGTGGGGGAGGGGAGGGGGGGAGCTGAGGGGGATGTCGGGGCACTAGGTAGCGGGTGGGGGAGGGGAGGGGGGGGAGCTGAGGGGGATGTCGGGGCACTAGGGAGCGGGTGGGGGAGGGGATGGGGGCTGAGGGGGATGTCGGGGCACTAGGGAGCGGGTGGGGGAGGGGATGGGGGCTGAGGGGGATGTCGGGGCACTAGGGAGCGGGTGGGGGAGGGGAGGGGGGCTGAGGGGGATGTCGGGGCACTAGGGAGCGGGTGGGGGAGGGGGGCTGAGGGGGATGTCGGGGCACTAGGGAGCGGGTGGGGGAGGGGAGGGGGGCTGAGGGGATGTCGGGGCACTAGGGAGCGGGTGGGGGAGGGGATGGGGGCTGAGGGGGATGTCGGGGCACTAGGGAGCGGGTGGGGGAGTGGATGGGGGCTCAGGGGGATGTCGGGGCACTAGGGAGCGGGTGGGGGATGGGGGCTGAGGGGGATGTCGGGGCACTAGGGAGTGGGTGGGGAGGGGAGGGGGAGCTGAGGGAGATGGGGCACTAGGGAGCGGGTGGGGGAGGGGATGGGGGCTGAGGGGGATGTCGGGGCACTAGGGAGCGGGTGGGGGCTGAGGGGGATGTCGGGGCACTAGGGAGCGGGTGGGGGAGGGGATGGGGGCTGAGGGGGATATCGGGGCACTAGGGAGCGGGTGGGGGAGGGGATGGGGGCTGAGGGGGATGTCGGGGCACTAGGGAGCGGGTGGGGGAGGGGGGGAGCTGAGGGGGATGTCGGGGCACTAGGGAGCGGGTGGGGGAGGGGATGGGGGCTGAGGGGGATGTCGGGGCACTAGGGAGCGGGTGGGGGAGGGGAAGGGGCTGAGGAGGATGTCGGGGCACTAGGGAGCGGGTGCGGGAGGGGATGGGGGGGCTGAGGGGGATGTCGGGGCACTAGGGAGCGGGTGGGGGATGGGAGGGGGAGCTGAGGGGGATGTCGGGGCACTAGGGAGCGGGTGGGGGAGGGGATGGGGGCTGAGGGGGATGTCGGGGCACTAGGGAGCGGGTGGGGGAGGGGATGGGGGCTGAGGGGGATGTCGGGGCACTAGGGAGCGGGTGGGGGAGGGGATGGGGGCTGAGGGGGATGTCGGGGCACTAGGGAGCGGGTGGGGAGGGGAGGGCGAGCTGAGGGAGATGGGGCACTAGGGAGCGGGTGAGGGAGGGGAAGGGGAGCTGAGGGGGATGTCGGGGCACTAGGGAGCGGGTGGGGGAGGGGATGGGGGCTGAGGGGGATGTTGGGGCACTAGGGAGCGGGTGGGGGAGGGGATGGGGGCTGAGGGGGATGTGGGGGCACTAGGGAGCGGGTGGGGGAGGGGAGGGGTGCTGAGGGGGATGTCGGGGCACTAGGGAGCGGATAGGGGGGGTGCTGAGGGGGATGTTGGGGCACTAGGTAGCGGGTGGGGGAGGGGAGGGGGAGCTGAGGGGGATGTCGGGGCACTAGGGAGCGGGTGGGGGGGGGAGCTGAGGGGGATGTTGGGGCACTAGGGAGCGGGTGGGGGGAGAGCTGAGGGGGATGTCGGGGCACTAGGTAGCGGGTGGGGGGGGGGAGGGGGGGAGCTGAGGGGGATGTCGGGGCACTAGGGAGCGGGTGGGGGGAGAGCTGAGGGGGATGTCGGGGCACTAGGTAGCGGGTGGGGGGGGGAGCTGAGGGGGATGTCGGGGCACTAGGGATCGGGTGGGGGAGGGGGGGGAGCTGAGGGGGATGTCGGGGCACTAGGGAGCGGGTGGGGGGGGAGCTGAGGGGGATGTCGGGTCACTAGGTAGCGGGTGGGGGGGGGAGCTGAGGGGGATGTCGGGGCACTAGGGATCGGGTGGGGGAGGGGGGGAGCTGAGGGGGATGTCGGGGCACTAGGGAGCGGGTGGGGGAGGGGATGGGGGCTGAGGGGGATGTCGGGGCACTAGGGAGCGGGTGGGGGAGGGGATGGGGGCTGAGGGGGATGTCGGGGCACTAGGGAGCGGGTGGGGGAGGGGATGGGGCTGAGGGGGATGTCGTGGCACTAGGGAGCGGGTGGGGGAGGGGGGAGCTGAGGGGGATGTCGTGGCACAAGGGAGCGGGTGGGGGAGGGGATGGGGGCTGAGGGGGATGTCGGTGCACTAGGGAGCGGGTGGGGGGGGGCTGAGGGGGATGTCGGGGCACTAGGGAGCGGGTGGGGGAGGGGATGGGGGCTGAGGGGGATGTCGGGGCACTAGGGAGCGGGTGGGGGAGGGGATGGGGGCTGAGGGGGATAACGGGGCACTAGGGAGCGGGTGGGGGAGGGGATGGGGGCTGAGGGGGATGTCGGGGCACTAGGGAGCGGGTGGGGGAGGGGATGGGGGCTGAGGGGGATGTCGGGGCACTAGGGAGCGGGTGGGGGAGGGGATGGGGGCTCAGGGGGATGTCGGGGCACTAGGGAGCGGGTGGGGGAGGGGATGGGTGCTGAGGGGGATGTCGGGGCACTAGGGATCGGGTGGGGGAGGGGATGGGGGCTCAGGGGGATGTCGGGGCACTAGGGAGCGGGTGGGGGAGGGGGGGATCTGAGGGGGATGTCGGGGCACTAGGGAGCGGGTGGGGGAGGGGATGGGGGCTGAGGGGGATGTCGGGGCACTAGGGAGCGGGTGGGGGAGGGGATGGGGGCTGAGGGGGATGTCGGGGCACTAGGGAGCGGGTGGGGGAGGGGATGGGGGCTGAGGGGGATGTCGTGGCACTAGGGAGCGGGTGGGGGAGGGGATGGGGGCTGAGGGGGATGTCGGGGCACTAGGGAGCGGGTGGGGGAGGGGATGGGGGCTCAGGGGGATGTCGGGGCACTAGGGAGCGGGTGGGGGAGGGGATGGGGGCTGAGGGGGATGTCGGGGCACTAGGGAGCGGGTGGGGGAGGGGATGGGGGCTGAGGGGGATGTCGGGGCACTAGGGAGCGGGTGGGGGAGGAGAGGGGGAGCTGAGGGGGATGTCGGGGCACTAGGGAGCGGGTGGGGGAGGGGATGGGGGCTGAGGGGGATGTCGGGGCACTAGGGAGCGGGTGGAGGAGGGGGGGCTGAGGGGGATGTCGGGGCACTAGGGAGCGGGTGGGGGAGGGGATGGGGGCTGAGGGGGATGTCGGGGCACTAGGGAGCGGGTGGGGGAGGGGATGGGGGCTGAGGGGGATGTCGTGGCACTAGGGAGCGGGTGGGGGAGGGGATGGGGGCTGAGGGGGATGTCGGGGCACTAGGGAGCGGGTGGGGGAGGGGATGGGGGCTCAGGGGGATGTCGGGGCACTAGGGAGCGGGTGGGGGAGGGGATGGGGGCTGAGGGGGATGTCGGGGCACTAGGGAGCGGGTGGGGGAGGGGATGGGGGCTGAGGGGGATGTCGGGGCACTAGGGAGCGGGTGGGGGAGGAGAGGGGGAGCTGAGGGGGATGTCGGGGCACTAGGGAGCGGGTGGGGGAGGGGATGGGGGCTGAGGGGGATGTCGGGGCACTAGGGAGCAGGTGGGGGAGGGGATGGGGGCTGAGGGAGATGTCGGGGCACTAGGGAGCGGGTGGGGGAGGGGGGGAGCTGAGGGAGATGTCGGGGCACTAGGGAGCAGGTGGGGGAGGGGATGGGGGCTGAGGGGGATGTCGGGGCACTAGGGAGCGGGTGGGGGAGGGGATGGGGGCCGAGGGGGATGTCGGGGCACTAGGGAGCGGGTGGGGGAGGGGGGAGCTGAGGGGGATGTCGGGGCACTAGGGAGCGGGTGGGGGAGGGGATGGGGGCTGAGGGGGATGTCGGGGCACTAGGGAGCGGGTGGGGGAGGGGATGGGAGCTGAGGGGGATGTCGGGGCACTAGGGAGCGGGTGGGGGAGGGGGGCTGAGGGAGATGTCGGGGCACTAGGGAGCGGGTGGCGGAGGGGGCGTAGCTGAGGGAGATGTCGGGGCACTAGGTAGCGGGTGGGGGAGGGGGGGCTGAGGGGGATGTCGGGGCACTAGGGAGCGGGTGGGGGAGGGGGGGGCTGAGGGAAATGTCGGGGCCCTAGGGAGCGGGTGGGGGAGGAGATGGGGGCTGAGGGGGATGTCGGGGCACTAGGGAGCGGGTGGGGGAGGGGGGGCTGAGGGGGATGTCGGGGCACTAGGGAGCGGGTGGGGGAGGGGGGGGCTGAGGGGGATGTCGGGGCACTAGGGAGCGGGTGGGGGAGGGGATGGGGCTGAGGGGGATGTCGGGGCACTAGGGAGCGGGTGGGGGAGGGGATGGGGGCTGAGGGGGATGTCGGGGCACTAGGGAGCGCGTGGGGGCTGAGGGGGATGTCGGGGCACTAGGGAGGGGGTGGGGGAGGGGATGGGGGCTGAGGGGGATGTCGGGGCACTAGGGAGCGGGTGGGGGAGGGGATGGGGGCTGAGGGGGATGTCGGGGCACTAGGGAGCGGGTGGGGGAGGGGGGGAGCTGAGGGGGATGTCGGGGCACTAGGGAGCGGGTGGGGGAGGGGATGGGGGCTGAGGGGGATGTTGGGGCACTAGGGAGCGGGTGGGGGAGGGGAGGGGGCTGAGGGGGATGTCGGGGCACTAGGGAGCGGGTGGGGGAGGGGATGGGGGGGCTGAGGGGGATGTCGGGGCACTAGGGAGCGGGTGGGGGAGGGGAGGGGGAGCTGAGGGGGATGTCGGGGCACTAGGGAGCGGGTGGGGGAGGGGAGGGGGAGCTGAGGGGGATGTCGGGGCACTAGGGAGCGGGTGGGGGAGGGGAGGGGGGCTGAGGGGGATGTCGGGGCACTAGGGAGCGGGTGGGGGAGGGGATGGGGGCTGAGGGGGATGTGGGGGTGTGACGAACTGGGACTGTTCTTACTGTGGTGTGTGAATGCTGACAGGGGAGTGTGACTAGGATGGTCTGCATCGGGGGATGGGAGCCGGCCCAAGGGAACATACCTGAGCTTGTAACATGAGAACCCAGGAGGGGGTTGGAGGTCAGATGACTCCGGGGCCCGGGAAACTGAACAAAGGCTGTGGGAGGGGTCGCTGAAGGCAGAGTGCTGGAAGCAGGCTGGAAGGAGGCTGGAGAGATGGCTGGGAGGCAGAGATGGCTCTGACCCCCCAAGGGGGGTGGGCTGGCATGCCCTGGGACCCCAAGCTGGACCTAACTGAGGGGGGGGCCCTGTTGTCTGTGCCTGCAAGACCTGTCTTGGACTGTATTCCTGTCATCCAAATAAACCTTCTGCTTTACTGGCTGGCTGAGAGTCATGGTGAATCGCAGGAAGCCGGGGGTGCAGGGCCCTGAGTCCCCCAATACTCCGTGACAACTGGTGGCAGCGGTGGGATCTACTGCACCCCGTGGACGGCGCTTCCTGCAGTAAGTGACTGGGGAGCAGTAAAACGAAGGGGGATTGACGGGGACCAGGCCTGCTGAAGAGTGGGAGAGAGACGGTTATTACCCCTGGGAGTGTGTGACCAGCGAGAAGGACTTTTGCAGTAACAGGGTCCCCCGGGGGGATCGCAGCGAGTGGTCCCAGGGGCGGAGGAGTCTGCAGCTCGACCCTGGCAGAGAGGTGGTGACCTCGAGAAGGGCTGGCACACTAGGGGTCCCCCTGGGAACTGTGGGGAGCTGTGAGCACACAGGCCGGTGAGTGGCCAGCAGGAAGATGTATGCCAAGCGGCTTAAGAGCGACCTGGTGGAGCTGTGCAAGCAGAGGCGGCTGCGCATTGGGAGACTCACCAAAGAACAGCTCATTGCCCAGCTGGAGGCGGAAGATCGCGCGAATGAACTGATCCCTGTGTCTCAGGGAAGCAGCCTGGCAAATGCAGCACAGGCACCAGTGTCTGTCCCAGCTGGGAGTGGTCAGCCGGCTGCTGTGAGTGAGGGGGAACCCAGGACTGCACGGAGCTTTGATAAGTGCATCATGGTCCCATACAAGGAGGGGGAGGACATGGATGACTTCCTGGAGGCCTTTGAGACGGCCTGCGAGCTGCACCGGGTGGATCCCGCGGACAGACTCCGGGTCCTTACCCCCTTACTGGACCCCAAATCCGTGGCATTGTACCGCCAACTGGGAGAGGCAGAGAAAGGGGACTACGAACTATTCAAAAAGGCCCTGCTACGAGAGTTTGGGCTGACTCCTGAGATGTACCGGGAAAGGTTCCGGAGTCAAGATAAAACCCCTGAGATCTCCTATTTGCAACTAGCCGTCCGCATGGAAAGATACGCCAGCAAGTGGGCTGGTGGGGCCCAGACGAAGGAGGACCTGATTAAACTGCTGGTACTGGAGCAACTGTATGGGCGGTGCCCATCCGACCTGAGGCTGTGGTTGGTGGACAGAAAGCCAGAGAACCCGCGACACGCCGGGCAGCTGGCTGATGAGTTTGTAAAGAGCCGGTCAGGGGGTGGCAGGGAGGAGCCCCAAAGGAACAGGCCCGCCGTGATGCAGAGAGAGAGTCACCCTGGGACCTCCCAAAGAGGGAATATGGGGAATCCCCTCCCACGGGGAATGCCCAGCGTCAGGGACAACCGACCGGCTCGAGGGGACCCACAGGACATGAGCTGCTATTACTGCGGCCGAAGAGGCCACGTTCGGGCCCAGTGCCCCAAGCTCAAGGACAGACTGAGCAGACCGAACCCGCATAGGGTTAACTTGGTAGAGGCCCAGACGGACGAGGGGCAGGCTTCTCACGCAAGAGGGGCTGGCAGCTTATCAACTGCTCAAGAGAGAGAAGGGCCCCAGGCCAGCTCCTCTAGGGGGCTGGATGCCCCAGACTCAGGGTTTTTGGTTTATACGGTGGGCGCGGGGCTGTCCCTCCGGAGAGAGTACCTTGTTCCCCTGGAGGTGGATGGGAGGAAGGTCAATGGATACTGGGATACGGGCGCAGAGGTGACGCTGGCCCGGCCCGAGGTGGTGGCCCCAGATCAGGTGGTGCCCAACTCCTACCTGACCCTGACGGGGGTGGGCGGAACACCAGTCAAAGTGCCCGTGGCAAGGGTACACCTGAAGTGGGGGGCCAAGGAGGGCCCCAAGGATGTGGGGGTACACCCGTATTTGCCCACTGAGGTATTGATGGGGGGGGACCTGGAGAACTGGCCAAGCAACCCCCAAAAGGCACTGGTTGTGACCCGCAGTCAGAGCCGGCGAGGGGCCCTGCGCCCTGGCCTTGGGGGGGGTGCCTTGCCTGAGGCGCAGGACCCTAACCTGGTGGGGAGGGAACGCCCAGGGACGCGGCTCAGGGAGGCTGCAGCTTCGGACCCAGCGGGCGAGAAAGAGCAGGTGGCCATCCCTGTCCCAGCTGCTGAGTTCCAGGCCGAGTTACAGAGAGACCCCTCCTTGCGGAAGATAAGGGACCTGGCCGACCTCAATGCGGTACAGACCATGGAACGAGGTGGCCGGAAAAGGTTCCTGTGGGAGAAGGGGTTCCTGTACCGAGAATGGGCTCCCCCAGGGAAAATGGAGTCAGGGGGGATCAGGAGGCAGCTGGTGGTACCCCAGAAGTATCGCCGCCAGCTGCTGTGCCGGGCCCATGACATTCCCCTCTCAGGGCACCAGGGAACCTGGCGTACCCAGCAGAGGCTGCTACGGAGCTTTTACTGGCCTGGGGTCTTTGTTACTGTCCGACAGTACTGCGGATCCTGTGACCCCTGTCAGAGGGGGAGGAAGGCCTGGGACAAGGGGAAAACAGCTTTAGGACCCTTGCCCAGCATAAAGGATCCTTTCCAGAGGGTGGCCAAGGTTAAAAGGGCGGCTCTAAACCAAGAGAGCCCAAAGCACAGACCTCCAGACTGGAGCGCTGGGAGAAGACCACAGCCCAGTTGGAACCCCAGAGGTATGGGGGTGGGAAAAGGGCACAGGCCGCATAAACCTTCCCACATGCGAACTGCGAGTGCCATCAAGCACCCCCGACCTAAGGGGGGGCGTGGAACGGAAGGGGCCTGGTGTAACTCCCACCAAGGAACTGGAGGGATGCGGGGGCATCCATGGGAACGGGGGTAGGTTCGAACTTCCCCAGGTCACTGGCTAAAGTGACCCCGCTCAGTTCGGTCTCGAAGGGGGGAGAGATGTGACGAACTGGGACTGTTCTTACTGTGGTGTGTGAATGCTGACAGGGGAGTGTGACTAGGATGGTCTGCATCGGGGGATGGGAGCCGGCCCAAGGGAACATACCTGAGCTTGTAACATGAGAACCCAGGAGGGGGTTGGAGGTCAGATGACTCCGGGGCCCGGGAAACTGAACAAAGGCTGTGGGAGGGGTCGCTGAAGGCAGAGTGCTGGAAGCAGGCTGGAAGGAGGCTGGAGAGATGGCTGGGAGGCAGAGATGGCTCTGACCCCCCAAGGGGGGTGGGCTGGCATGCCCTGGGACCCCAAGCTGGACCTAACTGAGGGGGGGGCCCTGTTGTCTGTGCCTGCAAGACCTGTCTTGGACTGTATTCCTGTCATCCAAATAAACCTTCTGCTTTACTGGCTGGCTGAGAGTCATGGTGAATCGCAGGAAGCCGGGGGTGCAGGGCCCTGAGTCCCCCAATACTCCGTGACAGGGGGCACTAGGGAGCGGGTGGGGGAGGGGAGGGGGAGCTGAGGGGGATGTCGGGGCACTAGGTAGCGGGTCGGGGAGGGGGAGCTGAGGGGGATGTCGGGGCACTAGGGAGCGGGTGGGGGGGGAGCTGAGGGGGATGTTGGGGCACTAGGTAGCGGGTGGGGGAGGGGGGGGGAGCTGAGGGGGATGTCGGGGCACTAGGGAGCGGGTGGGGGGGGGAGCTGAGGGGGATGTCGGGGCACTAGGTAGCGGGTGGGGGAGCTGAGGGGGATGTCGGGGCACTAGGGAGCGGGTGGGGGAGGGGATGGGGGCTGAGGGGGATGTCGGGGCACTAGGGAGCGGGTGGGGGAGGGGATGGGGGCTGAGGGGGATGTCGGGGCACTAGGGAGGGGGTGGGGGAGGGGATGGGGCTGAGGGGGATGTCGGGGCACTAGGGAGCGGGTGGGGGAGGGGGGAGCTGAGGGGGATGTCGTGGCACAAGGGAGCGGGTGGGGGAGGGGATGGGGGCTGAGGGGGATGTCGGGGCACTAGGGAGCGGGTGGGGGAGGGGATGGGGGCTGAGGGGGATGTCGGGGCACTAGGGAGCGGGTGGGGGAGGGGATGGGGGCTGAGGGGGATGTCGGGGCACTAGGGAGCGGGTGGGGGAGGGGAGGGGGGCTGAGGGGGATGTCGGGGCACTAGGGAGCGGGTGGGGGAGGGGAGGGGGGCTGAGGGGGATGTCGGGGCACTAGGGAGCGGGTGGGGGAGGGGGGGAGCTGAGGGAGATGTCGGGGCACTAGGGAGCAGGTGGGGGAGGGGATGGGAGCTGAGGGGGATGTCGGGGCACTAGGGAGTGGGTGGGGGAGGGGGGCTGAGGGAGATGTCGGGGCACTAGGGAGCGGGTGGCGGAGGGGGGGTAGCTGAGGGAGATGTCGGGGCACTAGGTAGCGGGTGGGGGGGGCTGAGGGGGATGTCGGGGCACTAGGGAGCGGGTGGGGGAGGGGATGGGGGCTGAGGGGGATGTCGGGGCACTAGGGAGCGGGTGGGGGAGGGGATGGGGCTGAGGGGGATGTCGGGGCACTAGGGAGCGGGTGGGGGAGGGGATGGGGCTGAGGGGGATGTCGGGGCACTAGGGAGCGGGTGGGGGAGGGGAGGGGGGCTGAGGGGGATGTCGGGGCACTAGGGAGCGGGTGGGGGAGGGGATGGGGGCTGAGGGGGATGTCGGGGCACTAGGGAGCGGGTGGGGGAGGGGATGGGGGCTGAGGGGGATGTCGGGGCACTAGGGAGCGGGTGGGGGAGGGGGGGAGCTGAGGGGGATGTCGGGGCACTAGGGAGCGGGTGGGGGAGGGGATGGGGCTGAGGGGGATGTCGGGGCACTAGGGAGCGGGTGGGGGAGGGGAAGGGGCTGAGGAGGATGTCGGGGCACTAGGGAGCGGGTGCGGGAGGGGATGGGGGGGCTGAGGGGGATGTCGGGGCACTAGGGAGCGGGTGCGGGAGGGGAGGGGGAGCTGAGGGGGATGTCGGGGCACTAGGGAGCGGGTGGGGGAGGGGATGGGGGCTGAGGGGGATGTCGGGGCACTAGGGAGCGGGTGGGGAGGGGAGGGCGAGCTGAGGGAGATGGGGCACTAGGGAGCGGGTGGGGGAGGGGAAGGGGAGCTGAGGGGGATGTCGGGGCACTAGGGAGCGGGTGGGGGAGGGGATGGGGGCTGAGGGGGATGTCGGGGCACTAGGGAGCGGGTGGGGGAGGGGAGGGGGGCTGAGGGGGATGTCGGGGCACTAGGGAGCGGGTGGGGAGGGGAGGGCGAGCTGAGGGAGATGGGGCACTAGGGAGCGGGTGGGGGAGGGGAAGGGGAGCTGAGGGGGATGTCGGGGCACTAGGGAGCGGGTGGGGGAGGGGATGGGGGCTGAGGGGGATGTTGGGGCACTAGGGAGCGGGTGGGGGAGGGGATGGGGGCTGAGGGGGATGTGGGGGCACTAGGGAGCGGGTGGGGGAGGGGAGGGGGAGCTGAGGGGGATGTCGGGGCACTAGGGAGCGGGTGGGGGGGGAGCTGAGGGGGATGTTGGGGCACTAGGTAGCGGGTGGGGGAGGGGAGGGGGAGCTGAGGGGGATGTCGGGGCACTAGGGAGCGGGTGGGGGGGGAGCTGAGGGGGATGTTGGGGCACTAGGTAGCGGGTGGGGGAGGGGGGAGCTGAGGGGGATGTCGTGGCACAAGGGAGCGGGTGGGGGAGGGGATGGGGGCTGAGGGGGATGTCGGGGCACTAGGGAGCGGGTGGGGAGGGGAGGGGGAGCTGAGGGAGATGGGGCACTAGGGAGCGGGTGGGGGAGGGGAGGGGGAGCTGAGGGGGATGTCGGGGCACTAGGGAGCGGGTGGGTGAGGGGATGGGGGCTGAGGGGGATGTTGGGGCACTAGGGAGCGGGTGGGGGAGGGGATGGGGGCTGAGGGGGATGTGGGGGCACTAGGGAGCGGGTGGGGGAGGGGAGGGGGAGCTGAGGGGGATGTCGGGGCACTAGGGAGCGGGTGGGGGGTAGCTGAGGGGGATGTCGGGGCACTAGGGAGCGGGTGGGGAGGGGGAGCTGAGGGAGATGGGGCACTAGGGAGCGGGTGGGGGAGGGGAGGGGGAGCTGAGGGGGATGTTGGGGCACTAGGGAGCGGGTGGGGGAGGGGATGGGGGCTGAGGGGGATGTGGGGGCACTAGGGAGCGGGTGGGGGAGGGGAGGGGGAGCTGAGGGGGATGTCGGGGCACTAGGGAGCGGGGGGGGGAGCTGAGGGGGATGTCGGGGCACTAGGTAGCGGGTGGGGGAGGGGAGGGGGGGGGGAGCTGAGGAGGATGTCGGGGCACTAGGGAGCGGGTGGGGGGGGAGCTGAGGGGGATGTCGGGGCACTAGGTAGCGGGTGGGGGGGGGGAGCTGAGGGGGATGTCGGGGCACTAGGGAGCGGGTGGGGGAGGGGATGGGGGCTGAGGGGGATGTCGGGGCACTAGGGAGCGGGTGGGGGAGGGGATGGGGGCTGAGGGGGATGTCGGGGCACTAGGGAGCGGGTGGGGGAGGGGATGGGGCTGAGGGGGATGTCGGGGCACTAGGGAGCGGGTGGGGGAGGGGGGAGCTGAGGGGGATGTCGTGGCACAAGGGAGCGGGTGGGGGAGGGGATGGGGGCTGAGGGGGATGTCGGGGCACTAGGGAGCGGGTGGGGAGGGGAGGGGGAGCTGAGGGAGATGGGGCACTAGGGAGCGGGTGGGGGAGGGGAGGGGGAGCTGAGGGGGATGTCGGGGCACTAGGGAGCGGGTGGGTGAGGGGATGGGGGCTGAGGGGGATGTTGGGGCACTAGGGAGCGGGTGGGGGAGGGGATGGGGGCTGAGGGGGATGTGGGGGCACTAGGGAGCGGGTGGGGGAGGGGAGGGGGAGCTGAGGGGGATGTCGGGGCACTAGGGAGCGGGTGGGGGGTAGCTGAGGGGGATGTCGGGGCACTAGGGAGCGGGTGGGGAGGGGAGGGGGAGCTGAGGGAGATGGGGCACTAGGGAGCGGGTGGGGGGAGGGGGATCGGGGGGGAGCTGAGGGGGATGTCGGGGGCACTAGGGAGCGGGTGGGGGAGGGGATGGGGGCTGAGGGGGATGTTGGGGCACTAGGGAGCTGGTGGGGGAGGGGATGGGGGCTGAGGGGGATGTGGGGGCACTAGGGAGCGGGTGGGGGAGGGGAGGGGGAGCTGAGGGGGATGTCGGGGCACTAGGGAGCGGGGGGGGAGCTGAGGGGGATGTTGGGGCACTAGGGAGCGGGGGGGGGAGGGGAGGGGGAGCTGAGGGGGATGTCGGGGCACTAGGGAGCGGGTGGGGGGGGAGCTGAGGGGGATGTCGGGGCACTAGGGAGCGGGTGGGGGGGGGCTGAGGGGGATGTCGGGGCACTAGGGAGCGGGTGCGGGAGGGGGGGCTGAGGGAAATGTCGGGGCACTAGGGAGCGGGTGGGGGAGGAGATGGGGGCTGAGGGGGATGTTGGGGCACTAGGTAGCGGGTGGGGGAGGGGAGGGGGGGAGCTGAGGGGGATGTCGGGGCACTAGGTAGCGGTTGGGGGAGGGGAGGGGGGGGAGCTGAGGGGGATGTCGGGGCACTAGGGAGCGGGTGGGGGAGGGGGGAGCTGAGGGGGATGTCGGGGCACTAGGGAGCGGGTGGGGGAGGGGATGGGGGCTGAGGGGGATGTCGGGGCACTAGGGAGCGGGTGGGGGAGGGGATGGGGGCTGAGGGGGATGTCGGGGCTCTAGGGAGCGGGTGGGGGAGGGGAGGCGGGCTGAGGGGGATGTCGGGGCACTAGGGAGCGGGTGGGGGAGGGGAGGGGAGCTGAGGGGGATGTCGGGGCACTAGGGAGCGGGTGGGGGAGGGGATGGGGGCTGAGGGGGATATCGGGGCACTAGGGAGCGGGTGGGGGAGTGGATGGGGGCTCAGGGGGATGTCGGGGCACTAGGGAGCGGGTGGGGGATGGGGGCTGAGGGGGATGTCGGGGCACTAGGGAGCGGGGTGGGGAGGGGAGGGGGAGCTGAGGGAGATGGGGCACTAGGGAGCGGGTGGGGGAGGGGATGGGGGCTGAGGGGGATGTCGGGGCACTAGGGAGCGGGTGGGGGCTGAGGGGGATGTCGGGGCACTAGGGAGCGGGTGGGGGAGGGGATGGGGGCTGAGGGGGATGTCGGGGCACTAGGGAGCGGGTGGGGGAGGGGGGGAGCTGAGGGGGATGTCGGGGCACTAGGGAGCGGGTGGGGGAGGGGATGGGGGCTGAGGGGGATGTCGGGGCACTAGGGAGCGGGTGGGGGAGGGGAAGGGGCTGAGGAGGATGTCGGGGCACTAGGGAGCGGGTGGGGGAGGGGATGGGGGCTGAGGGGGATGTCGGGGCACTAGGGAGCGGGTGGGGGAGGGGATGGGGGCTGAGGGGGATGTCGGGGCACTAGGGAGCGGGTGGGGGAGGGGATGGGGGCTGAGGGGGATGTCGGGGCACTAGGGAGCGGGTGGGGGAAGGGATGGGGGCTGAGGGGGATGTCGGGGCACTAGGGAGGGGGTGGGGGAGGGGATGGGGCTGAGGGGGATGTCGGGGCACTAGGGAGCGGGTGGGGGAGGGGGGAGCTGAGGGGGATGTCGTGGCACAAGGGAGCGGGTGGGGGAGGGGATCGGGGCTGAGGGGGATGTCGGGGCACTAGGGAGAGGGTGGGGGAGGGGGGGGCTGAGGGGGATGTCGGGGCACTAGGGAGCGGGTGGGGGAGGGGATGGGGCTGAGGGGGATGTCGGGGCACTAGGGAGCGGGTGAGGGAGGGGATGGGGGCTGAGGGGGATGTCGGGGCACTAGGGAGGGGGTGGGGGAGGGGATGGGGCTGAGGGGGATGTCGGGGCACTAGGGAGCGGGTGGGGGAGGGGATGGGGGCTGAGGGGGATGTCGGGGCACTAGGGAGCGGGTGGGGGAGGGGAGGGGCTGAGGGGGATGTCGGGGCACTAGGGAGGGGGTGGGGGAGGGGATGGGGCTGAGGGGGATGTCGGGGCACTAGGGAGCGGGTGGGGGAGGGGGGAGCTGAGGGGGATGTCGTGGCACAAGGGAGCGGGTGGGGGAGGGGATGGGGGCTGAGTGGGATGTCGGGGCACTAGGGAGAGGGTGGGGGAGGGGGGGGCTGAGGGGGATGTCGGGGCACTAGGGAGCGGGTGGGGGAGGGGATGGGGCTGAGGGGGATGTCGGGGCACTAGGGAGCGGGTGGGGGAGGGGATGGGGGCTGAGGGCGATGTCGGGGCACTAGGGAGCGGGTGGGGGAGGGGATGGGGGCTGACGGGGATGTCGGGGCACTAGGGAGCGGGTGGGGGAGGGGAGGGGGGCTGAGGGGGATGTCGGGGCACTAGGGAGCGGGTGGGGGAGGGGAGGGGGGCTGAGGGGGATGTCGGGGCACTAGGGAGCGGGTGGGGGGGGAGATGAGGGGGATGTCGGGGCACTAGGGAGCGGGTGGGGGAGGGGGGAGCTGAGGGGGATGTCGGGGCACTAGGGAGCGGGTGGGGGAGGGGATGGAGGCTGAGGGGGATGTCGGGGTACTAGGGAGCGGGTGGGGGAGGGGATGGGGGCTGAGGGGGATGTCGGGGCACTAGGGAGGGGGTGGGGGAGGGGATGGGGCTGAGGGGGATGTCGGGGCACTAGGGAGCGGGTGGGGGAGGGGGGAGCTGAGGGGGATCTCGTGGCACAAGGGAGCGGGGTGGGGGAGGGGATGGGGGCTGAGGGGGATGTCGGGGCACTAGGGAGCGGGTGGGGGAGGGGGGAGCTGAGGGGGATGTCGGGGCACTAGGTAGCGGGTGGGGGAGGGGATGGGGGCTGAGGGGGATGTCGGGGCACTAGGGAGCGGGTGGGGGAGGGGATGGGGGCTGAGGGGGATGTCGGGGCACTAGGGAGCGGGTGGGGGAGGGGATGGGGGCTGAGGGGGATGTCGGGGCACTAGGGAGCGGGGTGGGGGAAGGGATGGGGGCTGAGGGGGATGTCGGGGCACTAGGGAGGGGGTGGGGGAGGGTATGGGGCTGAGGGGGATGTCGGGGCACTAGGGAGCGGGTGGGGGAGGGGGGAGCTGAGGGGGATGTCGTGGCACAAGGGAGCGGGTGGGGGAGGGGATCGGGGCTGAGGGGGATGTCGGGGCACTAGGGAGAGGGTGGGGGAGGGGGGGGCTGAGGGGGATGTCGGGGCACTAGGGAGCGGGTGGGGGAGGGGATGGGGCTGAGGGGGATGTCGGGGCACTAGGGAGCGGGTGAGGGAGGGGATGGGGGCTGAGGGGGATGTCGGGGCACTAGGGAGGGGGTGGGGGAGGGGATGGGGCTGAGGGGGATGTCGGGGCACTAGGGAGCGGGTGGGGGAGGGGATGGGGGCTGAGGGGGATGTCGGGGCACTAGGGAGCGGGTGGGGGAGGGGAGGGGCTGAGGGGGATGTCGGGGCACTAGGGAGGGGGTGGGGGAGGGGATGGGGCTGAGGGGGATGTCGGGGCACTAGGGAGCGGGTGGGGGAGGGGGGAGCTGAGGGGGATGTCGTGGCACAAGGGAGCGGGTGGGGGAGGGGATGGGGGCTGAGGGGGATGTCGGGGCACTAGGGAGCGGGTGGGGAGGGGAGGGCGAGCTGAGGGAGATGGGGCACTAGGGAGCGGGTGGGGGAGGGGAAGGGGAGCTGAGGGGGATGTCGGGGCACTAGGGAGCGGGTGGGGGAGGGGATGGGGGCTGAGGGGGATGTCGGGGCACTAGGGAGCGGGTGGGGAGGGGAGGGGGGCTGAGGGGGATGTCGGGGCACTAGGGAGCGGGTGGGGAGGGGGAGGGCGAGCTGAGGGAGATGGGGCACTAGGGAGCGGGTGGGGGAGGGGAAGGGGAGCTGAGGGGGATGTCGGGGCACTAGGGAGCGGGTGGGGGAGGGGATGGGGGCTGAGGGGGATGTTGGGGCACTAGGGAGCGGGTGGGGGAGGGGATGGGGGCTGAGGGGGATGTGGGGGCACTAGGGAGCGGGTGGGGGAGGGGAGGGGGAGCTGAGGGGGATGTCGGGGCACTAGGGAGCGGGTGGGGGGGGGAGCTGAGGGGGATGTTGGGGCACTAGGTAGCGGGTGGGGGAGGGGGAGGGGGAGCTGAGGGGGATGTCGGGGCACTAGGGAGCGGGTGGGGGGGGAGCTGAGGGGGATGTTGGGGCACTAGGTAGCGGGTGGGGGAGGGGAGGGGGGGGAGCTGAGGAGGATGTCGGGGCACTAGGGAGCGGGTGGGGGGGGAGCTGAGGGGGATGTCGGGGCACTAGGTAGCGGGTGGGGGGGGGAGCTGAGGGGGATGTCGGGGCACTAGGGAGCGGGTGGGGGAGGGGGGGAGCTGAGGGGGATGTCGGGGCACTAGGGAGCGGGTGGGGGAGGGGATGGGGGCTGAGGGGGATGTCGGGGCACTAGGGAGCGGGTGGGGGAGGGGATGGGGGCTGAGGGGGATGTCGGGGCACTAGGGAGCGGGTGGGGGAGGGGATGGGGGCTGAGGGGGATGTCGGGGCACTAGGGAGCGGGTGGGGGAGGGGATGGGGCTGAGGGGGATGTCGGGGCACTAGGGAGCGGGTGGGGGAGGGGGGAGCTGAGGGGGATGTCGTGGCACAAGGGAGCGGGTGGGGGAGGGGATGGGGGCTGAGGGGGATGTCGGGGCACTAGGGAGCGGGTGGGGAGGGGAGGGGGAGCTGAGGGAGATGGGGCACTAGGGAGCGGGTGGGGGAGGGGAGGGGGAGCTGAGGGGGATGTCGGGGCACTAGGGAGCGGGTGGGTGAGGGGATGGGGGCTGAGGGGGATGTTGGGGCACTAGGGAGCGGGTGGGGGAGGGGATGGGGGCTGAGGGGGATGTGGGGGCACTAGGGAGCGGGTGGGGGAGGGGAGGGGGAGCTGAGGGGGATGTCGGGGCACTAGGGAGCGGGTGGGGGGTAGCTGAGGGGGATGTCGGGGCACTAGGGAGCGGGTGGGGAGGGGGAGCTGAGGGAGATGGGGCACTAGGGAGCGGGTGGGGGAGGGGAGGGGGAGCTGAGGGGGATGTTGGGGCACTAGGGAGCGGGTGGGGGAGGGGATGGGGGCTGAGGGGGATGTGGGGGCACTAGGGAGCGGGTGGGGGAGGGGAGGGGGAGCTGAGGGGGATGTCGGGGCACTAGGGAGCGGGGGGGGGAGCTGAGGGGGATGTCGGGGGCACTAGGTAGCGGGTGGGGGAGGGGAGGGGGGGGGAGCTGAGGAGGATGTCGGGGCACTAGGGAGCGGGTGGGGGGGGAGCTGAGGGGGATGTCGGGGCACTAGGTAGCGGGTGGGGGGGGAGCTGAGGGGGATGTCGGGGCACTAGGGAGCGGGTGGGGGAGGGGATGGGGGCTGAGGGGGATGTCGGGGCACTAGGGAGCGGGTGGGGGAGGGGATGGGGGCTGAGGGGGATGTCGGGGCACTAGGGAGCGGGTGGGGGAGGGGATGGGGCTGCGGGGGATGTCGGGGCACTAGGGAGCGGGTGGGGGAGGGGGGAGCTGAGGGGGATGTCGTGGCACAAGGGAGCGGGTGGGGGAGGGGATGGGGGCTGAGGGGGATGTCGGGGCACTAGGGAGCGGGTGGGGAGGGGAGGGGGAGCTGAGGGAGATGGGGCACTAGGGAGCGGGTGGGGGAGGGGAGGGGGAGCTGAGGGGGATGTCGGGGCACTAGGGAGCGGGTGGGTGAGGGGATGGGGGCTGAGGGGGATGTTGGGGCACTAGGGAGCGGGTGGGGGAGGGGATGGGGGCTGAGGGGGATGTGGGGGCACTAGGGAGCGGGTGGGGGAGGGGAGGGGGAGCTGAGGGGGATGTCGGGGCACTAGGGAGCGGGTGGGGGGTAGCTGAGGGGGATGTCGGGGCACTAGGGAGCGGGTGGGGAGGGGAGGGGGAGCTGAGGGAGATGGGGCACTAGGGAGCGGGTGGGGGAGGGGAGGGGGAGCTGAGGGGGATGTCGGGGCACTAGG